>NC_083514.1:11195000-11409249 GCF_032362555.1 Amyelois transitella | reverse complement strand
AACCTAACCCCACCGATTTAAACCTAACCCCACCGATTTAAACCTAACCCCACCGATTTAAACCTAACCCCACCGATTTAAACCTAACCCCACCGATTTAAACCTAACCCCACCGATTTAAACCTAACCCCACCGATTTAAACCTAACCCCACCGATTTAAACCTAACCCCACCGATTTAAACCTAACCCCACCGATTTAAACCTAACCCCACCGATTTAAACCTAACCCCACCGATTTAAACCTAACCCCACCGATTTAAACCTAACCCCACCGATTTAAACCTAACCCCACCGATTTAAACCTAACCCCACCGATTTAAACCTAACCCCACCGATTTAAACCTAACCCCACCGATTTAAACCTAACCCCACCGATTTAAACCTAACCCCACCGATTTAAACCTAACCCCACCGATTTAAACCTAACCCCACCGATTTAAACCTAACCCCACCGATTTAAACCTAACCCCACCGATTTAAACCTAACCCCACCGATTTAAACCTAACCCCACCGATTTAAACCTAACCCCACCGATTTAAACCTAACCCCACCGATTTAAACCTAACCCCACCGATTTAAACCTAACCCCACCGATTTAAACCTAACCCCACCGATTTAAACCTAACCCCACCGATTTAAACCTAACCCCACCGATTTAAACCTAACCCCACCGATTTAAACCTAACCCCACCGATTTAAACCTAACCCCACCGATTTAAACCTAACCCCACCGATTTAAACCTAACCCCACCGATTTAAACCTAACCCCACCGATTTAAACCTAACCCCACCGATTTAAACCTAACCCCACCGATTTAAACCTAACCCCACCGATTTAAACCTAACCCCACCGATTTAAACCTAACCCCACCGATTTAAACCTAACCCCACCGATTTAAACCTAACCCCACCGATTTAAACCTAACCCCACCGATTTAAACCTAACCCCACCGATTTAAACCTAACCCCACCGATTTAAACCTAACCCCACCGATTTAAACCTAACCCCACCGATTTAAACCTAACCCCACCGATTTAAACCTAACCCCACCGATTTAAACCTAACCCCACCGATTTAAACCTAACCCCACCGATTTAAACCTAACCCCACCGATTTAAACCTAACCCCACCGATTTAAACCTAACCCCACCGATTTAAACCTAACCCCACCGATTTAAACCTAACCCCACCGATTTAAACCTAACCCCACCGATTTAAACCTAACCCCACCGATTTAAACCTAACCCCACCGATTTAAACCTAACCCCACCGATTTAAACCTAACCCCACCGATTTAAACCTAACCCCACCGATTTAAACCTAACCCCACCGATTTAAACCTAACCCCACCGATTTAAACCTAACCCCACCGATTTAAACCTAACCCCACCGATTTAAACCTAACCCCACCGATTTAAACCTAACCCCACCGATTTAAACCTAACCCCACCGATTTAAACCTAACCCCACCGATTTAAACCTAACCCCACCGATTTAAACCTAACCCCACCGATTTAAACCTAACCCCACCGATTTAAACCTAACCCCACCGATTTAAACCTAACCCCACCGATTTAAACCTAACCCCACCGATTTAAACCTAACCCCACCGATTTAAACCTAACCCCACCGATTTAAACCTAACCCCACCGATTTAAACCTAACCCCACCGATTTAAACCTAACCCCACCGATTTAAACCTAACCCCACCGATTTAAACCTAACCCCACCGATTTAAACCTAACCCCACCGATTTAAACCTAACCCCACCGATTTAAACCTAACCCCACCGATTTAAACCTAACCCCACCGATTTAAACCTAACCCCACCGATTTAAACCTAACCCCACCGATTTAAACCTAACCCCACCGATTTAAACCTAACCCCACCGATTTAAACCTAACCCCACCGATTTAAACCTAACCCCACCGATTTAAACCTAACCCCACCGATTTAAACCTAACCCCACCGATTTAAACCTAACCCCACCGATTTAAACCTAACCCCACCGATTTAAACCTAACCCCACCGATTTAAACCTAACCCCACCGATTTAAACCTAACCCCACCGATTTAAACCTAACCCCACCGATTTAAACCTAACCCCACCGATTTAAACCTAACCCCACCGATTTAAACCTAACCCCACCGATTTAAACCTAACCCCACCGATTTAAACCTAACCCCACCGATTTAAACCTAACCCCACCGATTTAAACCTAACCCCACCGATTTAAACCTAACCCCACCGATTTAAACCTAACCCCACCGATTTAAACCTAACCCCACCGATTTAAACCTAACCCCACCGATTTAAACCTAACCCCACCGATTTAAACCTAACCCCACCGATTTAAACCTAACCCCACCGATTTAAACCTAACCCCACCGATTTAAACCTAACCCCACCGATTTAAACCTAACCCCACCGATTTAAACCTAACCCCACCGATTTAAACCTAACCCCACCGATTTAAACCTAACCCCACCGATTTAAACCTAACCCCACCGATTTAAACCTAACCCCACCGATTTAAACCTAACCCCACCGATTTAAACCTAACCCCACCGATTTAAACCTAACCCCACCGATTTAAACCTAACCCCACCGATTTAAACCTAACCCCACCGATTTAAACCTAACCCCACCGATTTAAACCTAACCCCACCGATTTAAACCTAACCCCACCGATTTAAACCTAACCCCACCGATTTAAACCTAACCCCACCGATTTAAACCTAACCCCACCGATTTAAACCTAACCCCACCGATTTAAACCTAACCCCACCGATTTAAACCTAACCCCACCGATTTAAACCTAACCCCACCGATTTAAACCTAACCCCACCGATTTAAACCTAACCCCACCGATTTAAACCTAACCCCACCGATTTAAACCTAACCCCACCGATTTAAACCTAACCCCACCGATTTAAACCTAACCCCACCGATTTAAACCTAACCCCACCGATTTAAACCTAACCCCACCGATTTAAACCTAACCCCACCGATTTAAACCTAACCCCACCGATTTAAACCTAACCCCACCGATTTAAACCTAACCCCACCGATTTAAACCTAACCCCACCGATTTAAACCTAACCCCACCGATTTAAACCTAACCCCACCGATTTAAACCTAACCCCACCGATTTAAACCTAACCCCACCGATTTAAACCTAACCCCACCGATTTAAACCTAACCCCACCGATTTAAACCTAACCCCACCGATTTAAACCTAACCCCACCGATTTAAACCTAACCCCACCGATTTAAACCTAACCCCACCGATTTAAACCTAACCCCACCGATTTAAACCTAACCCCACCGATTTAAACCTAACCCCACCGATTTAAACCTAACCCCACCGATTTAAACCTAACCCCACCGATTTAAACCTAACCCCACCGATTTAAACCTAACCCCACCGATTTAAACCTAACCCCACCGATTTAAACCTAACCCCACCGATTTAAACCTAACCCCACCGATTTAAACCTAACCCCACCGATTTAAACCTAACCCCACCGATTTAAACCTAACCCCACCGATTTAAACCTAACCCCACCGATTTAAACCTAACCCCACCGATTTAAACCTAACCCCACCGATTTAAACCTAACCCCACCGATTTAAACCTAACCCCACCGATTTAAACCTAACCCCACCGATTTAAACCTAACCCCACCGATTTAAACCTAACCCCACCGATTTAAACCTAACCCCACCGATTTAAACCTAACCCCACCGATTTAAACCTAACCCCACCGATTTAAACCTAACCCCACCGATTTAAACCTAACCCCACCGATTTAAACCTAACCCCACCGATTTAAACCTAACCCCACCGATTTAAACCTAACCCCACCGATTTAAACCTAACCCCACCGATTTAAACCTAACCCCACCGATTTAAACCTAACCCCACCGATTTAAACCTAACCCCACCGATTTAAACCTAACCCCACCGATTTAAACCTAACCCCACCGATTTAAACCTAACCCCACCGATTTAAACCTAACCCCACCGATTTAAACCTAACCCCACCGATTTAAACCTAACCCCACCGATTTAAACCTAACCCCACCGATTTAAACCTAACCCCACCGATTTAAACCTAACCCCACCGATTTAAACCTAACCCCACCGATTTAAACCTAACCCCACCGATTTAAACCTAACCCCACCGATTTAAACCTAACCCCACCGATTTAAACCTAACCCCACCGATTTAAACCTAACCCCACCGATTTAAACCTAACCCCACCGATTTAAACCTAACCCCACCGATTTAAACCTAACCCCACCGATTTAAACCTAACCCCACCGATTTAAACCTAACCCCACCGATTTAAACCTAACCCCACCGATTTAAACCTAACCCCACCGATTTAAACCTAACCCCACCGATTTAAACCTAACCCCACCGATTTAAACCTAACCCCACCGATTTAAACCTAACCCCACCGATTTAAACCTAACCCCACCGATTTAAACCTAACCCCACCGATTTAAACCTAACCCCACCGATTTAAACCTAACCCCACCGATTTAAACCTAACCCCACCGATTTAAACCTAACCCCACCGATTTAAACCTAACCCCACCGATTTAAACCTAACCCCACCGATTTAAACCTAACCCCACCGATTTAAACCTAACCCCACCGATTTAAACCTAACCCCACCGATTTAAACCTAACCCCACCGATTTAAACCTAACCCCACCGATTTAAACCTAACCCCACCGATTTAAACCTAACCCCACCGATTTAAACCTAACCCCACCGATTTAAACCTAACCCCACCGATTTAAACCTAACCCCACCGATTTAAACCTAACCCCACCGATTTAAACCTAACCCCACCGATTTAAACCTAACCCCACCGATTTAAACCTAACCCCACCGATTTAAACCTAACCCCACCGATTTAAACCTAACCCCACCGATTTAAACCTAACCCCACCGATTTAAACCTAACCCCACCGATTTAAACCTAACCCCACCGATTTAAACCTAACCCCACCGATTTAAACCTAACCCCACCGATTTAAACCTAACCCCACCGATTTAAACCTAACCCCACCGATTTAAACCTAACCCCACCGATTTAAACCTAACCCCACCGATTTAAACCTAACCCCACCGATTTAAACCTAACCCCACCGATTTAAACCTAACCCCACCGATTTAAACCTAACCCCACCGATTTAAACCTAACCCCACCGATTTAAACCTAACCCCACCGATTTAAACCTAACCCCACCGATTTAAACCTAACCCCACCGATTTAAACCTAACCCCACCGATTTAAACCTAACCCCACCGATTTAAACCTAACCCCACCGATTTAAACCTAACCCCACCGATTTAAACCTAACCCCACCGATTTAAACCTAACCCCACCGATTTAAACCTAACCCCACCGATTTAAACCTAACCCCACCGATTTAAACCTAACCCCACCGATTTAAACCTAACCCCACCGATTTAAACCTAACCCCACCGATTTAAACCTAACCCCACCGATTTAAACCTAACCCCACCGATTTAAACCTAACCCCACCGATTTAAACCTAACCCCACCGATTTAAACCTAACCCCACCGATTTAAACCTAACCCCACCGATTTAAACCTAACCCCACCGATTTAAACCTAACCCCACCGATTTAAACCTAACCCCACCGATTTAAACCTAACCCCACCGATTTAAACCTAACCCCACCGATTTAAACCTAACCCCACCGATTTAAACCTAACCCCACCGATTTAAACCTAACCCCACCGATTTAAACCTAACCCCACCGATTTAAACCTAACCCCACCGATTTAAACCTAACCCCACCGATTTAAACCTAACCCCACCGATTTAAACCTAACCCCACCGATTTAAACCTAACCCCACCGATTTAAACCTAACCCCACCGATTTAAACCTAACCCCACCGATTTAAACCTAACCCCACCGATTTAAACCTAACCCCACCGATTTAAACCTAACCCCACCGATTTAAACCTAACCCCACCGATTTAAACCTAACCCCACCGATTTAAACCTAACCCCACCGATTTAAACCTAACCCCACCGATTTAAACCTAACCCCACCGATTTAAACCTAACCCCACCGATTTAAACCTAACCCCACCGATTTAAACCTAACCCCACCGATTTAAACCTAACCCCACCGATTTAAACCTAACCCCACCGATTTAAACCTAACCCCACCGATTTAAACCTAACCCCACCGATTTAAACCTAACCCCACCGATTTAAACCTAACCCCACCGATTTAAACCTAACCCCACCGATTTAAACCTAACCCCACCGATTTAAACCTAACCCCACCGATTTAAACCTAACCCCACCGATTTAAACCTAACCCCACCGATTTAAACCTAACCCCACCGATTTAAACCTAACCCCACCGATTTAAACCTAACCCCACCGATTTAAACCTAACCCCACCGATTTAAACCTAACCCCACCGATTTAAACCTAACCCCACCGATTTAAACCTAACCCCACCGATTTAAACCTAACCCCACCGATTTAAACCTAACCCCACCGATTTAAACCTAACCCCACCGATTTAAACCTAACCCCACCGATTTAAACCTAACCCCACCGATTTAAACCTAACCCCACCGATTTAAACCTAACCCCACCGATTTAAACCTAACCCCACCGATTTAAACCTAACCCCACCGATTTAAACCTAACCCCACCGATTTAAACCTAACCCCACCGATTTAAACCTAACCCCACCGATTTAAACCTAACCCCACCGATTTAAACCTAACCCCACCGATTTAAACCTAACCCCACCGATTTAAACCTAACCCCACCGATTTAAACCTAACCCCACCGATTTAAACCTAACCCCACCGATTTAAACCTAACCCCACCGATTTAAACCTAACCCCACCGATTTAAACCTAACCCCACCGATTTAAACCTAACCCCACCGATTTAAACCTAACCCCACCGATTTAAACCTAACCCCACCGATTTAAACCTAACCCCACCGATTTAAACCTAACCCCACCGATTTAAACCTAACCCCACCGATTTAAACCTAACCCCACCGATTTAAACCTAACCCCACCGATTTAAACCTAACCCCACCGATTTAAACCTAACCCCACCGATTTAAACCTAACCCCACCGATTTAAACCTAACCCCACCGATTTAAACCTAACCCCACCGATTTAAACCTAACCCCACCGATTTAAACCTAACCCCACCGATTTAAACCTAACCCCACCGATTTAAACCTAACCCCACCGATTTAAACCTAACCCCACCGATTTAAACCTAACCCCACCGATTTAAACCTAACCCCACCGATTTAAACCTAACCCCACCGATTTAAACCTAACCCCACCGATTTAAACCTAACCCCACCGATTTAAACCTAACCCCACCGATTTAAACCTAACCCCACCGATTTAAACCTAACCCCACCGATTTAAACCTAACCCCACCGATTTAAACCTAACCCCACCGATTTAAACCTAACCCCACCGATTTAAACCTAACCCCACCGATTTAAACCTAACCCCACCGATTTAAACCTAACCCCACCGATTTAAACCTAACCCCACCGATTTAAACCTAACCCCACCGATTTAAACCTAACCCCACCGATTTAAACCTAACCCCACCGATTTAAACCTAACCCCACCGATTTAAACCTAACCCCACCGATTTAAACCTAACCCCACCGATTTAAACCTAACCCCACCGATTTAAACCTAACCCCACCGATTTAAACCTAACCCCACCGATTTAAACCTAACCCCACCGATTTAAACCTAACCCCACCGATTTAAACCTAACCCCACCGATTTAAACCTAACCCCACCGATTTAAACCTAACCCCACCGATTTAAACCTAACCCCACCGATTTAAACCTAACCCCACCGATTTAAACCTAACCCCACCGATTTAAACCTAACCCCACCGATTTAAACCTAACCCCACCGATTTAAACCTAACCCCACCGATTTAAACCTAACCCCACCGATTTAAACCTAACCCCACCGATTTAAACCTAACCCCACCGATTTAAACCTAACCCCACCGATTTAAACCTAACCCCACCGATTTAAACCTAACCCCACCGATTTAAACCTAACCCCACCGATTTAAACCTAACCCCACCGATTTAAACCTAACCCCACCGATTTAAACCTAACCCCACCGATTTAAACCTAACCCCACCGATTTAAACCTAACCCCACCGATTTAAACCTAACCCCACCGATTTAAACCTAACCCCACCGATTTAAACCTAACCCCACCGATTTAAACCTAACCCCACCGATTTAAACCTAACCCCACCGATTTAAACCTAACCCCACCGATTTAAACCTAACCCCACCGATTTAAACCTAACCCCACCGATTTAAACCTAACCCCACCGATTTAAACCTAACCCCACCGATTTAAACCTAACCCCACCGATTTAAACCTAACCCCACCGATTTAAACCTAACCCCACCGATTTAAACCTAACCCCACCGATTTAAACCTAACCCCACCGATTTAAACCTAACCCCACCGATTTAAACCTAACCCCACCGATTTAAACCTAACCCCACCGATTTAAACCTAACCCCACCGATTTAAACCTAACCCCACCGATTTAAACCTAACCCCACCGATTTAAACCTAACCCCACCGATTTAAACCTAACCCCACCGATTTAAACCTAACCCCACCGATTTAAACCTAACCCCACCGATTTAAACCTAACCCCACCGATTTAAACCTAACCCCACCGATTTAAACCTAACCCCACCGATTTAAACCTAACCCCACCGATTTAAACCTAACCCCACCGATTTAAACCTAACCCCACCGATTTAAACCTAACCCCACCGATTTAAACCTAACCCCACCGATTTAAACCTAACCCCACCGATTTAAACCTAACCCCACCGATTTAAACCTAACCCCACCGATTTAAACCTAACCCCACCGATTTAAACCTAACCCCACCGATTTAAACCTAACCCCACCGATTTAAACCTAACCCCACCGATTTAAACCTAACCCCACCGATTTAAACCTAACCCCACCGATTTAAACCTAACCCCACCGATTTAAACCTAACCCCACCGATTTAAACCTAACCCCACCGATTTAAACCTAACCCCACCGATTTAAACCTAACCCCACCGATTTAAACCTAACCCCACCGATTTAAACCTAACCCCACCGATTTAAACCTAACCCCACCGATTTAAACCTAACCCCACCGATTTAAACCTAACCCCACCGATTTAAACCTAACCCCACCGATTTAAACCTAACCCCACCGATTTAAACCTAACCCCACCGATTTAAACCTAACCCCACCGATTTAAACCTAACCCCACCGATTTAAACCTAACCCCACCGATTTAAACCTAACCCCACCGATTTAAACCTAACCCCACCGATTTAAACCTAACCCCACCGATTTAAACCTAACCCCACCGATTTAAACCTAACCCCACCGATTTAAACCTAACCCCACCGATTTAAACCTAACCCCACCGATTTAAACCTAACCCCACCGATTTAAACCTAACCCCACCGATTTAAACCTAACCCCACCGATTTAAACCTAACCCCACCGATTTAAACCTAACCCCACCGATTTAAACCTAACCCCACCGATTTAAACCTAACCCCACCGATTTAAACCTAACCCCACCGATTTAAACCTAACCCCACCGATTTAAACCTAACCCCACCGATTTAAACCTAACCCCACCGATTTAAACCTAACCCCACCGATTTAAACCTAACCCCACCGATTTAAACCTAACCCCACCGATTTAAACCTAACCCCACCGATTTAAACCTAACCCCACCGATTTAAACCTAACCCCACCGATTTAAACCTAACCCCACCGATTTAAACCTAACCCCACCGATTTAAACCTAACCCCACCGATTTAAACCTAACCCCACCGATTTAAACCTAACCCCACCGATTTAAACCTAACCCCACCGATTTAAACCTAACCCCACCGATTTAAACCTAACCCCACCGATTTAAACCTAACCCCACCGATTTAAACCTAACCCCACCGATTTAAACCTAACCCCACCGATTTAAACCTAACCCCACCGATTTAAACCTAACCCCACCGATTTAAACCTAACCCCACCGATTTAAACCTAACCCCACCGATTTAAACCTAACCCCACCGATTTAAACCTAACCCCACCGATTTAAACCTAACCCCACCGATTTAAACCTAACCCCACCGATTTAAACCTAACCCCACCGATTTAAACCTAACCCCACCGATTTAAACCTAACCCCACCGATTTAAACCTAACCCCACCGATTTAAACCTAACCCCACCGATTTAAACCTAACCCCACCGATTTAAACCTAACCCCACCGATTTAAACCTAACCCCACCGATTTAAACCTAACCCCACCGATTTAAACCTAACCCCACCGATTTAAACCTAACCCCACCGATTTAAACCTAACCCCACCGATTTAAACCTAACCCCACCGATTTAAACCTAACCCCACCGATTTAAACCTAACCCCACCGATTTAAACCTAACCCCACCGATTTAAACCTAACCCCACCGATTTAAACCTAACCCCACCGATTTAAACCTAACCCCACCGATTTAAACCTAACCCCACCGATTTAAACCTAACCCCACCGATTTAAACCTAACCCCACCGATTTAAACCTAACCCCACCGATTTAAACCTAACCCCACCGATTTAAACCTAACCCCACCGATTTAAACCTAACCCCACCGATTTAAACCTAACCCCACCGATTTAAACCTAACCCCACCGATTTAAACCTAACCCCACCGATTTAAACCTAACCCCACCGATTTAAACCTAACCCCACCGATTTAAACCTAACCCCACCGATTTAAACCTAACCCCACCGATTTAAACCTAACCCCACCGATTTAAACCTAACCCCACCGATTTAAACCTAACCCCACCGATTTAAACCTAACCCCACCGATTTAAACCTAACCCCACCGATTTAAACCTAACCCCACCGATTTAAACCTAACCCCACCGATTTAAACCTAACCCCACCGATTTAAACCTAACCCCACCGATTTAAACCTAACCCCACCGATTTAAACCTAACCCCACCGATTTAAACCTAACCCCACCGATTTAAACCTAACCCCACCGATTTAAACCTAACCCCACCGATTTAAACCTAACCCCACCGATTTAAACCTAACCCCACCGATTTAAACCTAACCCCACCGATTTAAACCTAACCCCACCGATTTAAACCTAACCCCACCGATTTAAACCTAACCCCACCGATTTAAACCTAACCCCACCGATTTAAACCTAACCCCACCGATTTAAACCTAACCCCACCGATTTAAACCTAACCCCACCGATTTAAACCTAACCCCACCGATTTAAACCTAACCCCACCGATTTAAACCTAACCCCACCGATTTAAACCTAACCCCACCGATTTAAACCTAACCCCACCGATTTAAACCTAACCCCACCGATTTAAACCTAACCCCACCGATTTAAACCTAACCCCACCGATTTAAACCTAACCCCACCGATTTAAACCTAACCCCACCGATTTAAACCTAACCCCACCGATTTAAACCTAACCCCACCGATTTAAACCTAACCCCACCGATTTAAACCTAACCCCACCGATTTAAACCTAACCCCACCGATTTAAACCTAACCCCACCGATTTAAACCTAACCCCACCGATTTAAACCTAACCCCACCGCCCGGGCAATATTCGTCTACTTGTATATTTTGTATTGCGAGTCAATATCGCGTTTTATTTAGTGTTCAGCGCCATCTTGTGACATTTTGTAAAATTGAATATGAGAAGTGATAGTAGTAAATGCGCGCTAGTTTAACATTTAAAATATTTAATTAAAAGTGTTTCTTCTACCTTGGCATGTTTCTATCCTAGTTGCACTTTCCGGACTTGGCCGGGAGTCCGCTTTTCTGCTTTAAATGACATTATTGAAAAAATGGTATCCGTGTGGTCACATAGTTAGTTTAAGGTCTGGTCATAAATTAAGAAGATATTCCAGGGAACATCTCAAAAATCAACGGAACAAAATCTGCAGTTATGGTAATATGTAAATAATGGTGTATATGGCAAAGGCCCCTATAAAGAGCATTATGCACATTTATCTATATCTGTGACTAGTTAAAACTAGAAGGTACAGTCAGCAGCGTTTTAAGCTTACTTGAAAAGAGCTAATAGAGAGAAAAGGAGCTGATGTTAAGCAATCACGTAATTTACGTAAACTAAAAAGCATCTAATAAAAAAAAATATGAAAGATTAAAACCGACCAAGGACTTAATTTTTTTATTATGGCTATTTCGTAAAATGCAACTAAGTAGGTATGGTTAAAGTAAATTATACCCAGTGTAACACACACGATCGAAGCTTGCTTACGTTTCTTTGTTTACAGAATGTCGATCGACGTGAGTAGAGCGAGAGTACTCGGGCATAGGGTATACAGATAGACTTTGAATCCAGTTAGCTTAATTCAAGGAAATTATTCAATAAGGTAAATAAAAAATACATGTTCTTAAAATACCCCGAAAATCGGAGACACAGCTTCGCGGAATAATCAGCTGCGCGTAAACTAGACAGGTAGGTACTTACATACTACGGCCGGGCGGCGAAGTTCGTTGACCGCTTCAGTCTTACCATAACTAATTACGAAAATTGTCAGTAATAAAGCTAGATCCATAAGTTGCAATATCCCTTATCGTTCACCGTATCCTTCGCATTACTCAAAGATTTCATCTTCTCTTCGACGATCAAGCGACGAGCAGCTGGTCCACTTCCAAAATTGTCCCGAGGATAAGGGAATCGTGGGATTTGATATTCCCTGAGCACGACAGCGGGAAATACTCTTAGTCTCTACGCGCTTCGTGTTATTTTCTCCACTTAAAATGACAATCGAACACATAGTAAATACATACTCTTTAATTCGAACCATTTCGTAGTACCTACTTTCGCGAAGAATAACTACGACATGACGTATGTTCCCGGTTCGCGGCAATTACAAGAAAAATTGCCCCTGCGCACAATGGTCTCGTGACAGATGCGTGTGGGCGACTAATTGAATTGATTGGCCGGGGGCGGGCGGGCTGCGAGCGGGGCGTGCATTGTGCTCGGCGGGAAGGGTTGAGATGCGGCGCGGTAGAGCAAAGCTATGTAATATCTGTGCTGTGCTGTGCCATGTTTCGGCACAGAGCGGCGCGTACCTACGAAGATACCTAGCGACAAAACTAGGTCATTGAATATATTGCTAACCATTTGTTTTGCGAATTAGGGAATTTAATAATACAAAAATTTAAAAAAATACAAAACAATTGTTCAAAATTCATATCTAGGTAGTGCCGATTCGTGTATCGGCCTCGTGGGTTACTCGGTCGCGGCATGTTTACTAACACTGCAATCGAAAACTTCGCGGATTCGGAAACAAAAGCAAGTGATATTTTTTCGGGAGCGTCAAACGCGTGTGCGCAATTCGATTGTTATCGGGTCACTAGTAGGAATGTGAAAAAAAAATCGATTATGGAAAAAATCGATTAAAAATCGATTTTTTAAAAGTAAAAATCGATTTTTATGAGTGATTTTTTTTAAATTAATAATCGATTAAAAATTGATTTTTATAATTATGCAATAAATGCACTCCGACATTACGTTTTTGTCTTCTGGCTTGGAGCCCGGAACGCCAACTGACAAAGAATACTATCATAGCTCCATAATATTACAATTACGCCATCTGTGCATTCTTTCTGTGCTTTTGCAGTTTAGATGATTCATTTAATTAAAAAAATCTCTAGATGGAGTTAGTTGATGAACAGTATTTTACCGACATTCGGTTGATATGTTATTCATTATTCGTTGCTGAAACTTCATTTTTCAAACTTGATTGGTAAAAACTTTTATTTGTGTTGATTATATAAGAACTTACTGTTTCTGTTTCATGAATATCTTTTTTAATGAATAAATCTATTGATATTATGTATACAGGGTGACATTTAAAACAACTGCATCCTTTTAAACATAGACTATACCATGCTTCTGAGCCGTTTGAGCCTATTTTTTATTTAAATTAAACGTCATCTTTTTCACATTTAAAAAACCCTTTAAAACTACGTCACACGCTTTATTAATACTACAAAAAAAAAACTAAACATGTAAATAAATGTCTGAAAAATAAATTATTTTTCTAGTATCAAGATCAAGTCAAGATTCACAGTGCGAAATGGTTACTAACCCTTTACGCTATCTACTGAACTCCGCATGGCCATAGCGTATTGCGACATTCAACCTAAATTCCATTACATTGAGATTAAAATCCTATCAAATTGCACGATAGCAATTATTTTTTTTTTCGTAGTTTATATATTTAATTATGAACCGATATTTTTCTTTAAACGTTTTTAAATATCCTTTAGATGAGTACACTTAACAGTTAAATTTATGCAGTTGAATTTAAAGTCACCCTGTATAGCGTTTATTTTGACATTAATTGAAAAATTAGGAAAAAATCTATTAATATAATAAAATCGATTATTTTCTTAAGAAAAATCGATTATTTATTAATCGATTTTTCATACTTAAAAAATAAATCGATTAGATAAAAATCGATTTTTTGTCAGCAATGTCACATCCCTAGTCACTAGGCCAACTCGTGTCAGGTGCCGGCGGGATCGCGGTTGCGGTCGGGGATCGGGGTGGGACTTTCCGTGCAATTTGATAGGATTTTAATCTCAATGTAATGAAATTTAGGTTGAATATCGCAATGCACTATGGCCATGCGGAGTTCAGGTAGATAGCGTAAACGGTTAGTAACCATTTCGCACTGTAAATCTTGACTTGATCTTGATACTAGAAAAATAATTTATTTTTCAGACATTTATTTACATGTTTAGTTTTAATTTCTTTTTGTAGTATTAGTCTTTAATAAAGCGTGTAACGTAGTTTTTGAGGGTTTTTTAAATGTGAAAATGATGACGTTTAATTTAAATAAAAATAGGCTCGAACGGCTCAGAAGCATGGGTATAGTCTATGTTTAAAAGGATGCAGTTGTTTTAAATCACCTGTATAATACATTTTTCTTTTATTAAAAAATAAATTAAAAGCTTGGTTGTTAAATAATGTTTTTTTTATAATTTGATTGAATATTTTGATCACTGCACAAATTAAGCATAAAAACTTAGATTAGATTATAAACAATATTTCATGTAAGTAATGTTATGTTTTGAAAGAACTTTTAAATCTGTATAATTTTTTATATAAGTAGGCACGTTAGTATTTTTAATACTTAAAATTACTGCATGCCTGAAGGGGTAAACTGTGCAAACTGTTAAATGTTTTTCCATCTACATGTCTTCCAAGTTATACAATAAACATTTTGAGTTTGAGTTTACGAATTTGCGGGCAAAGTATCCAAGGTCTTTGGGAGTACTGAGAAGAACAAGAATATAGTAGGTACCTTTCACCTAGGGTTGCCAACTTTTTTTTACAAAAAAAAAAATAAAAATTGTTTGAATGGGAAAGAAATAAAGTATTTGGAAAATAAAAAAGTATTTTTCAAATTTAATGGTTTATTGCCTTAAAAAAAGTATTTTTGTGTGCTTTTAGCCTATGCTAACAATTTCTTGCCTTTAAATGTTTCGAAGGTTGTTTGACAATCAAAATTTAAATAAATAAATAATTAGTTTTTTATTAAATTTAATAACGCCCTATTTCTCTCTTCTCGCCACTTCTGATTCATTACAGAAAAACTCTCTCAATGAAAGCTGAATTGGAGGGAACGGACAGTAAATAAGAATTTTTTTTTTACATTTGGTGAGTTATCAGATGAATTTTTAAGTAATTATAAATAGTTTCCATCATCTGGTTTAACTTATATGTACAGTTAAATAGTTGTACTTATAAATACTTACCCATAATGAGTGTTTTGTTTTACGCACCACAGTAAAAGTTGGAAATAAAGTATTTTCGCATACTTTATTTGTATGCTAAAGTATAATGTATTATTACCAAAAATAAAGTAGGATACGTTATTGTAAAGTATGGTTGGCAACCCTACTTTCTTCCAGCAAAAATACTGTTTAGGTAGGTACATAGGATTTGCGCAAAACAACAATATCCGTGAGCGAAGCCGCGGGCAACAACTAGTACCTAAATAAATTGACTGCAAACCATACCACATATCAAAGTTTAAAAACAAATTATAATTGTTATTGAGATGTCAATGTCACAGACATCGGGTTATTCGTACACTTGTCTTGTCATTGTCAAAATATCAATTGTCATGTCATTGCTACGTCACGGGTGCGATGCAGACGTAGATAAAATTAAATACTAAAAAATAGCTGTATCAATTTTCCTTCAGATAAATCGCAGTGACGGAGTCGCTTCTCTGCGGCTGTTGCGTTATTCTCAGTCATCTATAATGTAATCGAAATGACGAATAGCAAAGAGCGTATAGGGCGGTGAGCGACATGTCTATTGAGTACGTGCCGGTGAGTGAGGGCGAGCAAGATGAGCCCATCGAGCTGCCGACAGAAGAGGACGGTTCGCTATTGCTGAGCACGGTGGCGGCGCAGTTCTCGGGCGCCAGCGGCCTCAAGTACCGCGCGGGCGGTCGACTGCGCGGCGTGCGGTTGGTTGACGAGCGCCTGTCTCCACCGGCCGAGGGCTGGGCCGCTCACCGCTACTGGTGCGCCTTTCCGCGGTCCTCACCCGCGCCTGAACCTCGGCCGCGCTGCTCGGACCTCATTGTACTCGGCTTACCCTGGAAGACAGCCGAGGATGCCGTTCGTGACTATTTCTCTACGTTCGGAGAATTACTCATGGTGCAGGTGAAACGAGACGCCAAGACCGGGCTGTCCAAAGGTTTCGGGTTCATCAAGTTCGCGGAATACGAGGCGCAAACGCGCGCGTTAGGCCGGCGCCACATGATAGACGGACGGTGGTGCGACGTGCGCATCCCTAACGGCAAAGACGGCGGGGCGGCGGCGCACCGCAAGGTGTTTGTGGGCCGCTGCACCGAGAGCCTGACAGCAGACGATCTGCGCGAGTATTTTGGTGCGTTTGGACAGGTAACTGACGTATTCGTTCCACGGCCATTCCGCGCGTTTAGCTTCGTGACTTTCCTAGATGCTGAGGTGGCACAGTCGCTGTGCGGACAGGACCACATCATCAAGGGCGTGTCAGTGAACATCTCGACAGCGTCACCGAAGCGCGAGCGCGGTCGCGGCTCGTTGCTGGGCTGGGGGTTGCTGGAAGGTGCGCCTCGCGTGCTGTGGCCGCCTGCGGACTGGCCGCCGCCTGCGCAGCCGCCACCGCCGCCCCTCGATACCAAGCTCTACCTCAAGTACGAGTGAACTCGCTCATACCTGTCTTGTTGATCACTATCAAATTTTATAAGAAGCTAAATGTGTAAATAATATAATATAGTATGAAGTTATCTAACCGCATTTTGGTTCCAAAGCCTCATTGTGCCTATGAAGTGTTATTATGATTAAAGACATTTAGTGTAGTGCTGCCCATTTTAGTAATAATGCCCACTCACTGTTTTAGTTCCCTGGTGAGTAAAGCAATGAGATAATTCTAGTTCATCCACTTTGACCCGGTAGACACATTGACTAAACAGTGTCATTTGTACCAGTGGTACAGTGGTCCAGTCCATGTCTTGTCTAAGTCTCTCTCAGTCATGTCTAAAGTCAACTTATACATTAAGAGTAATCAACACTGATATTAGTTAATATCTAAGGGTTATATTGTGAGGTGGGCTATTCATAGAAACAAATGACACAGCAATCAGCTAGTCATTAATCAGATTTATAAAGAAAATTTAAAAATGCAAGAAAATTCTGAATTATATATAATATATTTTTATTAACAAATAAATTATATCTACATACTACTTTTTTACCTTATTTTAAACAACAACAACTAAATAAGCTACAAAATCCTTCACTCAGACAATTGAAACTAGTAAAAAGTTAAAAATATTACAATGGAACCATACATAATTATCTTAACAGGCTGAAGAGGACTAACTGCTGCTTTTAAAGCATTATTTTTATTTCATAACTCACTTTGTGTGACATTGCAGATAGACAAGTAATATTATTTCTATTTAGATGTCAGCCCCTACTTTCCAACTTACATTATGGAATTAAAAGTATGTACTTCCCTTTCCAATATTTGAACTTGGAGAAACCAAGGGCGCTCTAAAAAAAGGCCTAGTTTGTGATGTATATATGTTTTTGATTTTATTTTGAAACTATTTAGATATTTCCATCAGAAAGTAGGTATACATATTAAATTGAAAAGAAAATAAAAAGTATATTTTTGAATCTTATTTTTATTCCTTTCCAAGTCAATTTCAAGAAGCTGTTGATAATTGTTAAGTACCTACCAATTTATGTGGTTCTTTTTTATCCGACCTTGAAAGCTGACCGTTAGGTCACATACAAATTTTGGCCTAGTAGTTTTGATACTTAGACAATATAATTTTGTGTGTAAGATAGAGAGAAAGGTAAAATGTATGTCTTAGGAATTTACGTGAATAAGCCCACAAACCGCCCAAACAGGGTTCTTATCACGAACCTTGACATGTCGTATAATCTTTCTTTGTCTGACTTCGGTTAATCTCAAAGGAAGACGAGACATTGCTTCTTCAACATTTGTGAATATCCCGCAGGAGCGACGACTTTGTTACGGAGCCCTGCGAACCTTTGAGAAGTGAAACCCTAAATACACATTATTACGCTTTCTTATGTCATCGATAGCCCGGGGTGTACGCGGCTTAACCCTACTAATTTTCTATCGTCTAAACGGCCATTGATAATGTAGGTACCTACATATATATAAACAAAACATCTAGTAATCGTACTTAACATGAAATAAAAAAATATGCGAACCAAAATTTATTTTGGCCTAGCGGCAGTTATGGATTACGATTTCCATAAATTTTTGCATTAAATAGAAAAGTTGTATGGAAAGAACGCCATTTTGCAGTTATTTTTCAAAGAACTGCCACGTATTTACATATGTACTCTTTGGAACAGGGAACATGGCAATAAACCTTTTCTAATGGGTCACTTTTTGTGCAAAACAACGATGTCAAAGTGATGTTATTTTTTAATAAATTATAGATAGACCTTAATTAAACCAAGAAGACAAATTAATACCTAAACTAGGTGTATTAATACAAAATCCGTCATAATGTACAGTTTCTACCGTTTATTTTAGTAAAACATCGCATCTTAAGAGGCTACAGAAGTATAACTAATATATGAACGTCTCTTTATCGTAAATACTTGGCCGCCCAGTCCACGCGCGAGGCGCCACTTCCCACCGTAGTAGCTTCTGAAACAATAAATAATTTAATTTTTTTCAAATATTTTAACGTAGGTAACTAGGTATCACTATTTTACCTATTTAAGTGTTCGTCCTAATGTTGGTTTCTATTAAACGCTTCGCCATCAGGGTCATAAGGCCTTTTCTTCTCGTTCGTTTCTAGGTACTTGCCTGGTTAATACTGCAATACTCAATTGAATGATGCGATTAATAATCTCTCTAACAATCTTCCGACATTTTCGCTAAAGCCGGGAACACACCAGTCAACAAACGTTGCATGGTTGGGACGCACGTTTGTTCTTTGTCCAAACAGGAACGGTCGAACAATTTGTTATAAGGTTTATTTTCATAATGCTTTAATCATGCGGCCAATAATTTATTTTATGGTGCGCTAACTTATGATTGTGTAAGTAATCTCATCGTACCATGGTGCGATCGTATAGGAAGCGGGCGAAATAACGAAGTGTCGATGCGAGCGCCCGCCACGTACCGCGCCGCGCCGAGGTAGGCGGCGGCAGCAGGCGGCGGCGCCCCGGGCACGCGCACCCCGGCGCCCCCGACCCGCGCGGCCAACACGCTGCGCCCGCCCGCTGCCGTCACCTGCCGTAGCGGCTCCGGCCGTGCGCCCGGCTCGTGGGTCACCTCACCCCTGACATTACAACTTTTAAATTAGTGCTAATATTATTTTTTTTTCAGGAGAAACGTTTTAAGGTTTTTATAGATTTATATTATGTTTTTCTACCCATACTAATATTAATTTCACATTAGTATGGGTAGTAAACAAAGTGACAAAATATGTGACGTTTATTATACAACTACCCGAACGACTTTGTTCCGTCAAATATGTACTTTCACATTAGGCATAAGTACCAAAATGTGACCATGTCATTCCAAAATATGAAACAAAAAAGGTCATATTTACCTCAATGACCTTGACGCTCCAGTACACAACCATTACTCACGCGATACTTACGCGGGCGATGCCGCAACTGACCAATGAGATTTGGTCGCGCCAATATATTAAAAAAACCAACGAATGGTACAAAGGCACTACTGCCCTCTGGCGAAAATAAACTGAATTTAGTGAATGACTTTGTTCCTACAGGTAGAAATTAGTATTTTAGGCACGTTGGCATATTTAATTCATTTTCGGAAATTTTAGCACTTCGGCCCTTGTCTTACCAGCGATCAGTTTTCAGTCACATTCAAGTCACCACACGCTTCAGGATAGTCAGTTACCACTAATTTATTACAACTGATGCTCGACCTTGTGGAGCAGTAATATATAGAACCACATTCTTCTAGGTCTACCTCCCCCTTTTAGTTCTACCCTCTGCGCGGGAATTGTTAATGGGCATATCCTTATATCTTATGATCGGGAAAGAAAACATTTTCTTTATTATAACATACTTAAAATGTTGAAATGTGTAGGTAAAATACAGGTTTCTAGAAATTCAATTCAGATACGTGTTCATATTTTAAAAATTTTTGTACGTTTGACTTACAACCAAATGGACTTAATGCCAACATTCTTTAACACGTTATAGGTATGTGAATCGTGGCTCCTAGAAGGAAAGATGATTACATAAGTATAGTTACATATACCGGAAAACCTCACAAACCCCAAAATATCAGCAAAGCGATCCCTAAGCGGCAGCGCAGCGGCAGCTGGCGGGGCGGCCGGCGGTGGCAAGAAGGAGGCAGCCGGTGGAACTACCGACACAGTTTCAGAATCTTCTCGCTCGCGGCCGCTTCTTAAAAAATGATATAAAATCTATATAAAAAAGATATTTACGTAACATAAAATAAATTCTCCCTATATGCGATGCACTAGCTAGCCACATGTCCGTTAAAGGCAATAATATTACAATTCCTATGGATGTGTTTGTAAACATATATATATACATGATTGTATCAATCAGCATACCTTCTAGCTCGAGAAGCTGGTGGTGGCAAGATTAAAGCAGCTCCCACGGCAAAATAAGGAAATCTGAAATAGAAACAAATTGAAATTAAGTACACTAGATGTGCGTGCTATTTCAGCCAAGTCAAGGCATATGTCTTCCCCTCTCTAAGTCATTATTTGACCAAAAGTGTGTTATGGATGAGATAAAACGATAAAAATTAGGATTAAAAATCAGCATAATAATTTAGTGGCGGAATTGACAATACGACAATAAAAACAAAATGGGCTCAAGAGTTCCCAATATTTAATCAGGTAAAAGATAACATGAAAATAAGATTGTAGTAAGTATAGATTGATTTTACGTGGGGGAGTGGTAGCCAGAAAGTATTCTCTAGTTCTACTTCACGACAACGATTAGGTACCTAACATTTCGGATGAAAGTGTTTCGATCTCCTCCTCATTTCCTTTCAAATAACATTCCTTGTTACTTTGACTTGATACACATCTCTAAAAAAGGAGCTACCTATAAAATTCAAAAAATTCAAAAATTCAAAATTTTTTATTCATTATTATAGGATATTATTATATCGCTTAATAATTGTCGTATGGTTTAACAACTTGGTTGACGTCAAATAAATTACTTAAAAACTAAGTTTACTGCCGCTTCCAAGGCGTCAGTGCAGAAGAAGCGGTAACAAACTGCACTGCAGCATTTTCTTCAACAACGTCAACTTCACAATATTAAATTATACTTAGAATATTATATGTTAATTAATAGTAAATAAAACTTTAGTTATGAACCTTAGAGCCTGCGGTGCAGTCGGGCGGTCTCTGGGCGGATAGCGGAGCAGCGCCGTAAGCAGCGCAAGCGCGGGCGGCGAGGCGCTCGGGACCACGCGCGCCAGCGGCACGCCGGCCGTCACCGGAAAGCGGAAGCGGAGCGCCTCAGCCAACGCGTAACCCTCGGGCCACTCCTCGCGATCCGGGGTGCCCAGCACAGCGCACACTTTATGTAGCTGGTCGATCTCCGAGTTTCCGGGAAACAAGGGCCTACACGTGTACAGCTCGGCGGCGATACACCCCAGAGCCCACAGATCTATGGGCGCTCCATAGCGGGTGTCATGCAGGAGCACTTCGGGCGCGCGGTACCAACGGGTCGACACGTAGTCCGTGTACGGTGGCCGCGAGCGCACCTCGCGTGCGAGTCCCAGATCCGCAATCTTCACTAACTCTGGTCCAGCACATAATAAATTTTCAGGTTTAAGATCACGATGGAAGAAACCATGACGGTGCATGTGTGTCAGTCCTTGAAGAACTTGATACAGAATGTTACGCAGCACAGGTTCAGGAAACGGGCGTTCTGCGTCACGTATAAGTTGATATAGATTGCCCCTCATATATTCAAACACGAAATATAATGTATCGTTTTCGCGAATGACCTCACGGAGCTTAACTATATTAGCATGATTGAGTTTTTTCAGTGATTTAACTTCTCGCAAATTCATGGCCTCGTCCCACGAATAGTATTTGCGCTTCATACGTTTGATGGCGACCTTCTCGCCAGTGTCGCGGCGCTGCGCCAGCACCACCGAGCCGTAGGTCCCGTCTCCCAGCTGCTGCAGCACTACGTACCGATTCATGGCAGCTCCACTACCTTTTATTATTTTTAACTTCTATGACATAAGGGACTTTCTTTTTAGGAATAAATAAAAATCATAGAGCACTTATACAACACCTCGATAAAACCCTGCCTTGTGATATATCCCTTCCTAACTATGTAACATTCATAGTGTTTGTAATTTTATTTCGCGACAAAACAATAAATAATTCAAATAATTTATACATATTTGTTTCTATTTTGAGGACAATCCAGAAATCGAAGTCATCTAGAGCAAGTATTATTATTTAGTTCATTATTTTATATTGACACCAGGAAAAAGATTTTATATATTAATACTATTTCGTCACAGATAAAATAATGATGATGATAACGTTATCTCTCTATGTAGGAATTACTTTATGAATTAACATAAACAAAGACTGCAACAACCAACAAAACAATATTTTTGTGAGTATTAACGGTTGCTATGGTTTCTGTTTCCATGGAATCCAGCTCATTATTTAGTAATCATTGAATATCTCTTTCTATTTAGCCTTTGTAGGTAATATGCATGACTAAGAAAGAGACAGAATTATTTCAATCAATGTCATTTTTAATCTCAATACCATCAATAAGCCAGAACAGTCGAATGTGGTAATAGCCTTTTCAAAAACTGTTGGCTCTGTCTACTCCATGGGATAAATACGTAATTAATTTGAGCGCTGTGGTTCCCGGCACTTCAGAATAGGACCGCTCCATATGTTTTAGGAATGTGAAAAAAAAATCGATGATGTAAAAAATCGATTTTTTTAAGTAAAAATCGATTTTTTTACGTGATTTTTTTAAAATTAATAATCGATTAAAAATCGATTTTTATAATCATACAGTAAATGCACTCCGACATTACGTTTTTGTCTTCTGGCTTGGAGCCCGGAACGCGAACTGCCAAAGAATACTATCATAGCTACATAATATTACATTAACGCCATCTGTGAATTCTTTCTGTGCTCTTAAAACAGTTTAGATGATTAATTTACTTCATAGACGGCCTCTGTGGCGCAGCGGTAGTACGCTTGTCTGTGACACCTGAGGTCCCGGGTTCGAATCCCGGTCAGGGCATGATGAGAAAAGAACTTTTACTGATTGGCTTGGGTCTTGGATGTTTATCTGTATAAGTATTTATTAAAAAAATATAGTATCGTTGAGTTAGCATCTCGTAACACAAGTCTCGAACTTACTTCGTAGCAAACTCAATCTGTGTAATTTGTCTCGGATACATTTATATTTATTTATTTATTTAATCAAATATTCTCTAGATGGAATTAGTCGATGAACAGTATTTTACCGACATTCGGTTGATATTTTATTCATTATTCGTCAGCAACTTCATTTTTCAAACTTGATTGTTAAAAACTTTAATTTGTGTTGATTATGTAAGAACTTACTGTTTCTATTGTTTATTTTTAATGAATAAATCTATTTATTCATTAAAAATAAACAATCTATCTATTCTAATTTAATCTTCTTTTAATTTATCTATTCTAATAATTTTGACTTAAATTGAAAAATTAGGAAAAATCTATCAATATAATAAAATCGATTATTTGTTTATCGATTTTTCATACTTAAAAAATAAATCGATTATATAAAAATCGATTTTTTATCAGCAATGTCACATCCCTAAATTATGTTTCCTATAGTTGTCACAAAAGGAGACTTAGTATATATAGAGGTGTAAAAGTAACGAGAAAAAGCAAACCCGTATGTATTCGTTACTATAAAAATGAGTACTCGTTACTATCGTATTGTTACGTTACTCGTTACTTTTAATACCTCAGTGTAACCCAACGAAACGAATTGATTCGTATGTTGGTGCTTGTCAAGCATCCACTTACCTGCGTGAAATGAACCCATTATACAATAAATGCGAGGAACGAAATCGTGCGATTAACGAAATACATTCGAGAGTAACGTTTCGTTACTCGGTACCAGCGCGCACACCCGTTACTCAGTACCGAATACATACAGTTTGTTACAGCTCTAGCGTTGTTTGAGTATTATTTTTACTTACTTTAAGTTCTTAAAATGTAATAATTATTAAAAGTGAAGTGTATAAAATCAGTATTTGCAATAGTTAAATTCCACCACATTTCTCTCCCGGCTATGTATCTGCGAGATGAGCGGAGTTTTCAACCGCTGTAGAGTGAGCACGGAGCAGCTGGACATACTGCTAAATTTTATGGAAGAACACCCCGAGTTTGCGGCGGGCAAGCAGTCGATCTACTCGCGGTTCAGCTCATCCAAGCTGTGGCGGTTGTTGGCCGAGCGTCTCAACGCGGCTGCGCCCGACTCCGGCGGCGCTCGCAAGAGTCCTGACAAGTGGTGCCGGGTCAGTCATAGATTCTCGTTTCAATAGCTGGACCCTAACCGATTGATTTTAAACTTCCACATTGCGTTTTACTATTTATAAATAATACAGGTATTATTAATTAGGGTCGCTTGGTGCCCACATTTTAATATACATTTTAATATGATTTGATATGTCCAAGATAAAATAAAGGTATGTTATACCTTTATTTTATCTTGGACATAATACCTAACCTAACCTAATACCTGTATTATTTATGAATTTCAATGATTACTGAAAATTAATCTTAATGAAGAGGAAGAATGTTCTATTGATAAATATTATCACAAAGCAGTATTGCCAATCTGTTTTTTTATGGAGTGCTGGATATCTTACTTTACTCTAAGGTACCTAATGATAACATTTACACTTATAATATATTGGCTTTAACAGGCAATTTTAGCATGGACAGTATTTTAGATGATGTATAGTTTCAGCCTGGTATACTATTCAAATTGTAAACTTGTTAGATTGTGTTGTTGTGATTACCTGATATAACAACCAGCATACTACTCTGTCAAGAAAGTAGCGGGAAAAGATCAATAATACACAAACTGTTTGTTATTCATCCAAATTTATTTTATCACCTTCAAAATATACTCCTTTAGAAACGATACACTTACGCCAACGAATAATCCAATCATCAAAACATTTTTTAAACGCTGTTTCCGGAATTGAGGTCAGTTCTCGCCGCGAATTCTCTTTTATGTCTTCTACCGATTGAAAACGGGTGCCACGAAGTGGTAATTTGAGTTTAGGAAAAAGAAAAAAGTCGGCTGGAGCCATATCTGGTGAATATGGTGGTTGCTCGATGGTATTTGTTGAGTGTTTGGTTAAAAATTCGTTCACAATGATGGCCTTGTGCGAAGGTGCATTATCATGGTGCAAAATCCAAGAATTTTCTTTCCACAAATCTGGCCTTTTTCGTCGGATTTGCTCTCTTAAACGCCGCATAACACTCAAATAATATTCCTTATTTACCGTTTGACCTTCCGGCAAGAATTCCGAGTGCACAACACCGCGATAGTCAAAGAAAACAGTCAACATGACTTTGACTTTTGAACGACTTTGGCGTGGTTTTTTCGGTTTCGGTTCAGTTGGAAGGCGCCACTCCGAAGCTTGTTGACTAGTTTGCATGTCAAACTCGTAAACCCACGTCTCGTCACCAGTAACAATGCGTTTCATGAATGTTGGGTCGGAATTGACTCGTTCTAGCATGTCCTCAGCGACTCTCATGCGATTTAGTTTTTGAAAAAAATTCAGGTCTTTTGGGACTAGCCGAGCGGCAACATGTTTCATACCCAAATTATTAGTTAAAATGGTACGGATCGACTCGTAAGATACAGAAAGTTCGGTGGCTATCTCTCTCAAAGTTGAATGAGGATTTTCAGTCACTATTTCCTTCACTTTTGCGATGTTAACTTCAGTTGCAGACGTTGATGGCCTACCAGAGCGAGGCAAATCTTCCATCACATCTCGACCGCTTTTGAACGCTTTGTACCACTCATAAGCACGAGTTTTTGATAAAGTCGATTCACCGTAAGCCTTCTGTAACATTTTCAGTGACTCCGAACACGATATTCCATTGGCAATGCAAAATTTAAGACAAACTCTTTGTTCGATGTTTTTATCCATTATGAAATTAGCAATACATACTAGATATGATATAACTAAAAATAGCACTGTATTTAATGTAAACAACAGATGCAACTCAAACTCCGCGCCAAAATGGAAAACAGTTGTGCCAATCTAACAACAACAAAAAAAAACAAAAATTTGAATTTGGAACCATAAATAAATAATCCATTCCCGATACTTTTCTGACTGAATGTATATCATCAATTACCATATTATCAAGAACAATCACAGAATAAATAAATAATTAAAAGAACGTAATAGTAAGAAACAAAATTTGTTTTTAGTTCTGATTTTTTCGCATGAATACTGTGAATTATGTCAAATACTTGCTACTATACTATTATTCACAAATTATTCTCCTCCTTTCTTCTTCCTGGCTTTAGTCACGGTTGCATCCTCACCACTCTGGAGAGGAGCCCGTGGTATACCTTTGACCATGGATCCTAGATTGGGTGAGTCAGGTTTATACACAACCAGTTGCCTGAATGTGCAGGTTTCCTCATGATGTTTTCGGTTATTGGTTAATATTCAAACTAATGTACATAACTTTGAAAATAGTCATTAGTACATGGCCAAGGTGGGATTTGAACCTGTGCCTTCCTGTGTGCATCAGGAATTTAAACTGGGCACCTTACT
Organism: Amyelois transitella; assembly: GCF_032362555.1. Taxonomy (NCBI): domain Eukaryota; kingdom Metazoa; phylum Arthropoda; class Insecta; order Lepidoptera; family Pyralidae; genus Amyelois; species Amyelois transitella. Next base: position 11,381,652 of record NC_083514.1, on the reverse strand, counting down.
GATTTCACTACAGATGCTGTAGTGATATTATTGTAATTGTATTTAATTGTTGTTAACAGTATTGGGCAGATATAAAGTACAAGGCAAGAAAGAAGTCAGCTGCTGGAGGTGCACTGGGAGATCTGTCTTCTGCGGAGGAGCGGCTGCGGAACATACTCAACAGTGGACTTAGAGAATGTAAGCTGAAAAATGGTTCTAAATCATATAATTAACCTCTTGGTTCTTTATTTATAAACAAGTAGCCGAAGCATTTCACGGAAGACAAAAAAGAAACTTGTCCACACTCTGGTCTTCTCCATATTTAGCTACGGCGCCGAGACATGGGTCCTGAAAAAGGCTGATAGAGACCGCATAGATGCCTTCGAAATGTGGTGCTGGAGGAAGATGCTACAGATACCCTGGACTGCCTTCCGTACCAATGCATCTATCCTGCGTGAACTCCAAATCAAAACGAGACTGTCCACCACCTGTCTCCGCAGGATACTGGAACTTTTCGGCCACATTGCACGGAAAGACGGTCACAACATGGAGCAGCTAATGGTGACAGGCAAGGTTGACGGAAAAAGACCTAGAGGTCGCAGCCCTACAAGATGGTCGGATCAAATCCGATCGTCACTAAACACCGATCTCCATAAGGCCCTCCACGACGCAAAGGATCGCAACAGGTGGAAGGAAGAGATCAAAGAGAAAGTGATTCGGCGGGGGAGTCACGACCCTCAGCAATGAGGTATACGACGCGAGGAGGGAGGACATGATGACCAATTGGGTGATCCGGCAATTGGCGACACGTTACCCGAGCAGATTATTGGATTTCGCCGGAGTCTTGCGATAAAACAATTTTATACACTAAAGTGAAAATTTCTGAAACTATGGAATGCACATTTTCAAAACTTTTGTCGCATTTACTAATTATCCAGTAACATCGCGTTTTGATATTCAGCACTTTTTTGCTGGCGTAATGCACACATGTTGCGTGGGCAACGTTTTTATTCTAAGGTTCAAGAGGTAGTCCACTTCAGACTGAAATTACTGTTAACAATTAGTTCAATCGAGTACAATAATGAATCGTCAGGGAGAGTACTTCGAAAAACAATGAAAATAAAGAATATTGTTCAATCTTTGTACTTTTTGTGAGTGAGTGGCTCTCGAAAAATATCTTTGCTTAATAATTTCATGCCATGTTAGTGGTCATAAGCGTATTTAAAATTTTAAGGATTGCTACAGTGAATGCATTAAACATCCCAACAAGTCGTGTTCATTGATATTGTGTTGTCGTTGTGACGCAGCGGGCGCGGGCCAGTCGGACGAGGAGCGCAAGCCGCTGGAGGAGGACATGTGCTCGGAGGGCTCGGAGCCGGCGCCGCGCCTCGGCGGCGAGGAGCTGCTGGCGGAGGCGGCCATGCGGCAGGCGCTCGCCGCCGAGAAGCAGGCCGAGGCTGTCACACAGGTATGTACACACGGACTTACAACTTTACTTCTTATCACTTTCGTAGGCTGCTTTTTTTTTTTGGAAAAAATAATAATATAGTATTTTCGAAATCAGGTTTTTTTTCAAGTGGTTGGTGTGATGAAAATGTATGTTTAAGTTAAATTAAAATATTTGTCAATGTCTAATAATGTCCATGGTGTTTGTCGTCAGGCGGTGGAGCTGCTGCGCGAGCTGGTGTCGGTGGTGAAGGAGCGCGTGCTGCCGCCCGACCACCTCGCCCTGCACCACCACCGGCTCTAACGGCGCTGTTCCTCGTCAGCAGATCCTAATCAAAATTTGATCGAATCGGGGACTTTGTTGGTGAAAGGCAAATAATCAGGGTATCCCAAAATAACACCTGCATGAAAGATGAAAGTGATGGACGAAGCAAAAAACGTCCCTAAAAAATATCTCAAATTTGCCTTATAGGGGATCAGGTGGTGGTTCAAAGTCGTCGTAAAGTAACAGTGGGTGCGAGGTATTGTGAAATAAAAGAAGCAAGAACGATGTTAAATATTTAATTTTTGAGAAGTACTTTGGTGTGTTTGTCGGGCGCGGTGGCGGCGAGCCCCAGCGCCTCGCGCACCAGCCCGAAGGTGTCGTCGGCGCGCAGGCGCGCGGTGGCGGCGCCGGCGCGCAGCACGTCGCGCAGCATGTCGGGGCGCGCGCGCAGCTCGAGGAAGCGCTCGCGCACGGGGCGCAGCTTGTCGCACAGCGCGCGCGCCACCTCCAGCTTGAACTGCGCCGTGGAGAGCCCGGCCGCCTCCTCCACGGCCTCCTCGGGCAGGCGCGCGGCCGCCAGGCAGTACAGCTGCACCAGGTTGGACACGCCGGGCCGCTCCTCCGGCGCGTACGTCACCTGCCGCACGGACTCCAATGTTACACTGTTGGTCACCATAGCAATCATAATGCTGGACACGCACGCCTGCGACTCTGAATGGAATGTAGTTTAGGATACGTTTTGGAAATAAACTTGAATATTTTTTTTTTCAAATACAATAGTATCAGCCCAATCAATTTATACAAATACATCATAGAATATAAGAATGAGTATTGCATTTTAACAATAAACGTTAATGTAAAATAAGTGTGTTTAATTTCAGTTAACTACCAATACTCTTTGGACGACCTGACTTAGTAAATATACAAACATACATTTATCAATCCAGTCTCCCACTTTTGTTGAGATTTATTTTATTGGAAAGCAAAATGTACATTACCTATATTTAGAACTCAACTTATAAATAAATAAACATATAGCATAATATCACGATTAACATATGTGTCTTATAATGATGACGAGCAAAAATAGTAGTCTGAATAACTAGAGTGAAGTTCTTTGTTTTCTTAGTAAATTGACACTAGTGATAAATGAGCATAATAAAACTTATCTCAATCTTATCGAATATAAATCGAGTGTAACCTGAGGATTGCAATCGGTGACTGCCTTCCTGATTTTAAGGGTGATGACGTCATCGGGGTCTGTGAGCAGTATCCGCGACTTGGGGTCCGGATCTGACTTGGACATCTTCTTTGTGGGGTCTCGCAAACTTCTCAACCGCTGGCTGCCATCGTCTGAAATCACAGTCATTACTATTCATTTTCAATAAATACACGAGAAACCATATAAAATTAAGTTGTCATTATGTTATCTGGAAGATAATTTCAAAACGGTAGCCCGATCCGTTTAATGTATAACGAAAACCATGGAAAGGAACACGCGGCGGTAGCGGTGGTGGAAGGTGCGCACGAGTGCTGCAGCAGCAACAAGCAGAGAGTCACTGACCGGGCAGCAGCGCGCGCGGCACGGGGAACACGCGGCGGTAGCGGTGGTGGAAGGTGCGCACGAGTGCTGCAGCAGCAACAAGCAGAGAGTCACTGACCGGGCAGCAGCGCGCGCGGCACGGGGAACACGCGGCGGTAGCGGTGGTGGAAGGTGCGCACGAGTGCTGCAGCAGCAACAAGCAGAGAGTCACTGACCGGGCAGCAGCGCGCGCGGCACGGGGAACACGCGGCGGTAGCGGTGGTGGAAGGTGCGCACGAGTGCTGCAGCAGCAACAAGCAGAGAGTCACTGACCGGGCAGCAGCGCGCGCGGCACGGGGAACACGCGGCGGTAGCGGTGGTGGAAGGTGCGCACGAGTGCTGCAGCAGCAACAAGCAGAGAGTCACTGACCGGGCAGCAGCGCGCGCGGCACGGGGAACACGCGGCGGTAGCGGTGGTGGAAGGTGCGCACGAGTGCTGCAGCAGCAACAAGCAGAGAGTCACTGACCGGGCAGCAGCGCGCGCGGCACGGGGAACACGCGGCGGTAGCGGTGGTGGAAGGTGCGCACGAGTGCTGCAGCAGCAACAAGCAGAGAGTCACTGACCGGGCAGCAGCGCGCGCGGCACGGGGAACACGCGGCGGTAGCGGTGGTGGAAGGTGCGCACGAGTGCTGCAGCAGCAACAAGCAGAGAGTCACTGACCGGGCAGCAGCGCGCGCGGCACGGGGAACACGCGGCGGTAGCGGTGGTGGAAGGTGCGCACGAGTGCTGCAGCAGCAACAAGCAGAGAGTCACTGACCGGGCAGCAGCGCGCGCGGCACGGGGAACACGCGGCGGTAGCGGTGGTGGAAGGTGCGCACGAGTGCTGCAGCAGCAACAAGCAGAGAGTCACTGACCGGGCAGCAGCGCGCGCGGCACGGGGAACACGCGGCGGTAGCGGTGGTGGAAGGTGCGCACGAGTGCTGCAGCAGCAACAAGCAGAGAGTCACTGACCGGGCAGCAGCGCGCGCGGCACGGGGAACACGCGGCGGTAGCGGTGGTGGAAGGTGCGCACGAGTGCTGCAGCAGCAACAAGCAGAGAGTCACTGACCGGGCAGCAGCGCGCGCGGCACGGGGAACACGCGGCGGTAGCGGTGGTGGAAGGTGCGCACGAGCTGCGCCGCCACCTGCAGGTGCTGCAGCTGGTCGGCGCCGACGCACACGCGGCGCGCGCGGTACAGCAGCACGTCCGCCGCCTGCAGCACGGGGTACAGCAGCAGGCCCATCCCTACCTGCCACCACCCAACCGTTTATACTTATTCAATTCACGTCAGATTGTAGCAATCGTCAAAATATAATTGAAGATAAGAACATTTATCTAGTGCAGGCTCCCGTGCTGATCTGATAGCAATGAAAAAAGCATAGTATGTACCAGTTGTTCTGCCTATCGCACCATTAGAAATCAAGAAAAATCAAGCATTTATCGGTATTTCTGGCTCTACCTACTTCGCAAGGGAATTACATGTGGGATGCTACCTGCTTCCTTTCTGTCCATGATGACTTTGCGGAGCAGCAGAGCCATAATGTGTAATAGTATGTCGCATGCCATCATTCCATGCCGCACGGTATAAAAAGATTAAAGTGAAGGCTCACTGCGAACATTACCTCTTTGTGCGCTTCCACGCGTTCCTTGTACTGCGGCAGATGCGCGAGGCGGGCGTGCGTGGCGAGGCACGCCAGCAGCCAGCACAGCTCGGCGTGGCGCGGCACGGCCGACTGCGCCCACAGCACGCTGCGCGCCGGCTGCACGCCCGCCGCCAGCATGCTCGCCGTCAGGTCGAGGATGTTCTCTTGCAGGGCCGCCGGCTCCTGTAAAGGGGTACAAACACCTACAATAAACAAGTGGCGTTTTAATCGACGACGAAGAGTTTCAGCCGTTAAACAGATTTCCAGGTGGTTTAAAGTAGCATGTGTTAGGCAGAGTATACACGTACATCTTAGTCAATCTGAAAGCTTGTATAGTATAAAGCGTAAGTGGGGTTTTATAATAAAATCTTTCACGCAGGTAGGACGGGTAAGAGGGGTTATGGAGAATGTTGTAAAAGAGATTAAGAATTCTAGTGTTACGTCAGTAGTGGATAAGAATCCATTTCAGTTGTTTTCGGAATTCAGACATGTGATCAAACTTTTTAAGGCCAAATATGAAGCAGATGCACAAATTTTGCAAATTTTCAAGTTGGTTCAACAAATCCTCGGTCACATCCAGAAAACAGACGTCAACATAGTCCAGAAGAGGCAAAATAAAGGAGTGCCAAAGCAAAATTTTGGTCTGAATTGGTAAAAAATTTTGAAGTGAAGTTGCACTTGTCAATCCAATAGTCTCTTTAATCTTTTATTCATAACAAAATGTATTTTTTGATTTTAAAACAATCTTATTTATTGAGATTTTATTAACTTGTGTTGAGATTAATTAGAAGAGTACCCTTCACTATGTATTTTTACCTGATAGGTAGTAAGTGCATGCAAGTCTGCAATGAAGATCATGAGGTCATCGCCTTTGTCCTGCAGTTCCACACAGCGTTGCAGCGCCCCAAAGTAGTTCCCAATGTGCAGCGCGCCCGTGGGCTGCAGCCCGGCCACCACACGCCTCGGGAATGGACCATCATCATCCAGTTCTTTCTATCAAGACATTTCTAGAAGTTATCACAAGTATCAGGGTATTAGGGCCGATAGAGTGAGAATTCAAAAGTTTGTAGCGGGAGATTAACAAGGTACCCCTGAAGGTCTAGTTTTTTGTTCAATTCTACTATTGATGATATTTATATATGTAAACAGCTTTTTTTTCAATTCTAATATCGATGATATTTATATATGTTAACAGCCTTTGAATCTTTATTCTCTAAGATTTTTGTCAGAATAACTGACAATCAGCTGAGTATCAGAACTGAGGTTATCAAATTATAGATGAAAAAGGTATCAGATAATAATGAATAAAGATATAACATGACTGAAATTACTGTCACAGGTACATTTAATTTACAATACTTGAAATTTATTCAAACCTTTACACTATATTTGCACCGCAGACCAATAGAACCTACACTGTGTGAACATCGTCTACAATTATATAAACTACGCCTTATTATCTCCATATCGGCTAATTTCAGGTAAAAGGAGTATGTAAAGATTGTCTGTTGAACGATCTTAACTTAAAACATTTTTAAATTTACTATTTTCTATTATTAAATATATTGATCTATAATGATTGAATAATAACAAAGAAGTACTAGTTACTGTACTGAACTGACTGACCACGGATCACGTACTATTTGGTAGGTTAGGCAGGCACGAGTAAAATTGACATTGACAAATGTCAAACATACCTTACGGATACAGGGAAACAACAGTCAGGCCAAACCCTTTAAGAAAATACGCCATGGATACAAGTTTTCTGAAATGATTTTATGACTATAGTATGAAGTGATGATAATAAATATATACGGGACATATTACACAGATTGAGTTAGCCTCGAAGTAAGTGCGAGACTTGTGTTACGAGATACTAACTAAACGATACTAGGTATATTTTGTAATAAATACTTATATAGATACGTATTCAAGACCCAGGCCAATCAGAAAAGTTCTTTTCTCATCACGCCTTGGTCGGGATTCGAACCCGCGACCTCCGGTGTCACAGACAAGCGTACTACCGCTGCGCCATAGAGGCCTTTACGGCCTTTGTGGATTAATATCCGATTGACTTCAATGCAAGTAATAAAAGTTTGGCGAACCGCAAAATGAGCCGGGTGGGTATGTTGAACACTTGGAGTGGAATTGCTACCCATGCCGTACCTATTATGAACCGTATTGTTATTAATGACTAGCTTTTAATCGCAGCTTCGCCCACCCGAATTTATCGCCACCTAAATATGCGAATTAAGCGCCCCAAAAAAATATTATAGGATTTTCGCAAATTCCACGGGAACTGTAGTTTTTACGGGAAAGTCATATATATACATACATATAATCACATCTTTAATCATAAGGATTAATATCCTGGTGTAGTAATAAAGCTCAAAAGGTTTATCAACTCGAGATTCCACTTAAAGGCGATGGGCTAGCAACCTATTGCTATTTAAATTTCAATTCCAACGTAGCCGTTCAGTCTTTTCAAGACTGTTGGCTCTGTCTACCTCGCAAGGGATATAGACCTGACTTTATGTTTGTATGTATAAACTATCTCATAAAATCATTTAAGACAAATTACGGTTGTAATTTTCTATTAAAATCACTCATATTTTATTTTCTATCTGGGTTATGCATATCTCCACCAAGCGACCTTTCGAGTGACGGTGACGGAGCCCGCGCTGACACGAGATGACGTCTCCGGCCATCCTTGACATTGGGTTACGCCTGTAGGTATGTAAGGCAACAATGAAGCAGTTTTTTTAGCTATTCATTTTTTTTAATATTATGATTATGAGCGCGTGCGCGTCATGTATTTTTTATTCTAAATATAATCACCTATGTACAAGAGCACCTAACTAATTATGTACACACTTGTATTTACCGAATTTAATTAACAAAACTACATATTTGTTTACCGCCCGTGTTGTGTTGGTCGCAGCTTCGGCAGCGTGAATCTTTTTTCTCGTACGAATTCCGTTGCTCCTAATCTATACTAATATTATAAAGCTGAAGAGTTTGTTTGTTTGTTTGAACGCGCTAATCTCAAGAGCTACTGGTTCAAATTGAAAAATTCTTTTTGCGTTAAATAGACCATTTATCGAGGACGGCTTTAGGCTATAACATCACGCTGCAACTATTAGAAGCGAAGAAATAATGGAAAATGTGGAAAAAAAAACGGTGAAAATTATCCATCTTTGAGGGCCTTAATGATGTCCAAAATAACTGTTCCACGCGGACGAAGTCACGGGCACAGCTAGTCTTATGATATTTGTAGTTGTAAAACTTACATCCTTTAAAATTGTCTTTCATAAAATTTCAGGGCAACCTAGCAAACCAGTTCTCTACGCTAACCTCTGGATCCAGAATATGTATAATAGTACTAACTTAGTGCTATGGTGTAGCGGAAGAGATTTCTATTGAAATTAGTAGCACCTTTGTACTAGAATTACTGTATTTAATGCTCCTGTATATAATTTTGTGTTCCTACTTGAATAAATAAATAATAGTATCTAATCAGTACCACACCATCCCTCCAATGGGGCAATAAAGGGTCAACAATACACATCAATAAAAGGTTATTTTATATTTCGGAAAGTGAGCCCTAAATTGTAAATGTGGCAAATAAATCACGTTTCCACTTAGGAATCCGTTAATTTGTCTAAGTTTAAAATATATAAATGAGGACATTGACTAAAATATAAACGCACATCCCAAGATTTGAAACAGAAAAATAACAAAACACTATTTTCAGGAGATAGATTAGATAGTTGTAGAGAATTTCTCTGAATCGCCGCGGGAATAGAAATTAACGAGATTTTTTATTTACTTATTTATGTACCTATACTACACAAGAAACAAAAAAAAAATATAATTGTTTGTATTTTTGACCGGGAAATCGTAAGTGTATTTACTTACTCTAGTCAATGAACAAATGAAGATGATTGTATGCAAGTTATAAGATCATGCCTTATTATTATCCACGAGGAGAGTCGACAAGTCTTTAACCTAAAACTGTAATCCATATTTTCATTACTGATATTTAAACTGATATAAGAAAAATATTGTATGTATAATTGTCTGAAACGAATAAATTCAATAACTAGCCATCCAGGGGCCCTCCCTACCCGCGGTACACCAGTATGACTAGTCCCGTAAAAACGGAAAATTTCTAGTACACAAAAAATAAAGACACGACATACTAGACAGAATGTCATGGCGAAGAAAAATGAGAAGAGCAGACTCCACGTGACGGGATAAGGCAAAGAGGAAGAAGAACTTCTCATACAGCTGAACGTGGCCCTTTAGTCTTTTTAAGACTTTTGGCTCTATCTACCCCGCAAGAGCTATAGACATGATTATATGTTTGTATGTCACAAGATACCTACATACAGAACAGACTTAAACCTTCAGGAGCAAATAGAATAACTACTTTGGCTACCTAAACAATGCCGTACTGGGTCCAAAAATGAAACTCGGAATACGAAGAAACCTGTATTAAAGACTGTACATATATAAATTGTCAAACACTATACAAACAACCATGAAAATAACTAAAGCGCGTTCTAATACGGCAGCACGCCATCTGTTGTGAAAAATAGGAAAACTAATCGGACATCCCGCCCGCCAAGAACTCTGTTCTTCTCTTCTACCTTTCCTTTTGGTTAGGTTCACCATCTTGGTGTGTATTCTATACTTGAGGTAACATTATTAATTTTGATGTAGGGCGTTTCAGAACTGAAGTTTTAGTCTTTAATGTTACCACTCTAACTCCTCCGTCTGGTCCTGGATGTACTGCAGTTATTCTACCCAACAACCATTTTGCTGGCGGCATGTCGTCTTCTCTAATTATTACTAAGTCACCTAATCTGGGTGCTTCTGACTTAGTTTGCCATTTGCTTCGTTGTTGCATATTGTGGAGATAATCCTTCGACCATCTGTTCCAGAAGCTACTTGTCATCTTTTGGGTAAGCTTCCAGCGTTGTAAAGGACTAATTATTTCATTGACATTAATTAATTTTTCAGGTAATAGGATCAACGGTTCTCCTACTAAAAAGTGTGCTGGGGTTAATGGTGTCAAGTCATCCGGATGATCACTGAGCGGGCAAATGGGTCTGGAATTGAGGCACGCCTCTATCTGACAAAGAACGGTCGACATCTCTTCATATGTTAGTGTTGAGTCGCCGATTGTTTTTAACAAGTGCGTCTTCACTGACTTCACACCTGATTCCCATAACCCCCCGAAATTGGGACTTTTTGGTGGTATAAAATGCCATCTCGTGCCATCGTTCTCTAACAATTCCGCTATCTCTTTGACTACACCAGACATACTTTGACCAAACATTTGTGTCAGTTCGTTGGCCGCACCAACGAAGTTCAAGCCATTGTCGCTCCACATATCTAAACAGTATCCTCGACGTGACACAAATCGGCGAAATGCCGCGATAAATCCTGGTGTAGTGAGGTCGCTCACTGCTTCCAAGTGAATCGCCTTTGTTTTCATGCATACAAATAATGAAATATATCCCTTAGAAGACCTTTGTCCTCTACCCTTTGAGACTCTCATTTGAATAGGACCTGCAAAGTCAACACCACAAGCTTCAAATACTCTCCCTGGGTTGACTCGTACACTTGGGAGTTCGCCCATAAGTGGCTGTTTTGGTTTAGAATTGTATCTTATACATCGTATGCAATTACTGATGTGTCTTTTCACTGATGGTTTCAAGCCTATTATCCAATACCGGGATCGAAGCAAATTCATGGTAGAGGCTGTTCCGCCGTGCATCAAACGTTCGTGAGCGTCCTGGATCAACAGCTCTCCGAGGTGAGTATTCTTTGGTATTATTATTTGATGTTTTTTATCATGTGTTATTTTAGCTGCTTGCAACCTGCCACCTACGCGTAACAATCCATTTTCGTCTATGTATGGGGTGAGTGATATTAATTTACTTCGCTTTTTAATCTTTCCTTTTTCTTTCAGATCTACAAGTTCTTCAGCAAATTCTGTTTCCTGAATCATTCTTATGCAAGAGTCAAGAGTTGTCTTCATTTCATCAGCGGTAAGGTAAGTAGGATATTTTTCTTGTAGTTCTTTTTTTGTTTTCAGATTGAGAAATCTTCGGCAAAAGGTAAGTACTCTAAGCATTCTTTTTAGCGTAGAAAAACTTTCTAAAATTGTGTGTTCTTCTTTTTTGTTAAAAAATGCCTTTGTAGTTTGTTTTCTTTCTTCTAATTTTGTTTCTGGTATGTGTTTCTTATTTGTGTTAATTGTCTTTCTTTTCATCCACTGAGGTCCCTTCCACCACAGCTGATTGTCTTTTAATTCTGAGGGTTCAATACCACGGGATGCAATGTCAGCAGGATTTTCTTCAGATGCTACATGGTTCCATCTATCATTATCTAGTCGAGTTTGAATTTCTGTGATTCGGTTGGCTACAAATGTTTGCCAACGTATAGGTTGTGATTGTATCCAGGCTAAAGCAACAGTCGAATCAGTGTATGCATAGACGTTGTGTTTTGGAATATTCAATATATTTGTTGCTTCAGCCAGAAGTTTCGCTAGAAGTACTGCCGCGCACAACTCTAAACGAGCGACAGAGATTTGTTTCAGAGGTGCCACTTTTGTTTTACTTTCCAATATTGTTACATGGACTTCATCTCCTTGAATTACTCGCACGTATAAAACTGCGGCATATGCTAAAGTTGATGCATCTGCGAATCCGACAAGCTCAACTTTATCATTGTCAGGGTGAGTATGAATCCACCTGTCTAGTTGTATGTTTTGTAGGGTGAGTAGTTGTTTTCGAAACTCTAACCATTCTTCTCGAAGATTGTCTGGTATCTGGGCATCCCAGTCAGCATTGGAAAGCCATAGTTTTTGAATTAACACCTTTGCGCGTATTATAACTGGAGCAAGCCATCCGAAGGGGTCGAAAAGGCGTGCTACATCTGATAGTATACTTCTTTTAGTGATTGGTAAAGTTGGTTCAGGTAAGTTAACGGAAATTTTAAACTTATCATCGTTTCGGTCCCATGATATCCCTAGAATCTTTATGATTTTGTCAAATTTGATTTCATATGGTTGTAGTTGATCTTTTGTTTGTTGTATCGTATTAAGTAAATTGTCAGAGTTACTAGACCATTTTTGCAATATAAATCCTGCACTTTGAAGTAGTTCATTTACTTGTTTGTATATTTCTATAGCTAGAATATCATCATGTGCACCGGTCATTAAATCATCCATATAGAAATAGGACTTTACAATTTCAGCTCCTAATGGATATTTGTGTTTTTCGTCTTCAGCTACTTGAAATAAGGTGCGAACAGCAAGAAATGGGGCGCATGCAGTACCGAATGTGACGGTAACTAAGTTGTAGGATCTACAGTCTTCGTGAGGATTGTCTCTCCATATGATACGCTGATAATTTGAGTGATTTTCGGAAATCAAGACTTGACGGTACATTTTTATTATGTCACTTACTAGAGCTATTTTGTGTTGTCTCCAAAGTATTATTAATGAACGTAAATCTTTTTGTATTACAGGTCCAGTAAGTAGTGTATCATTCAGTGACTGTCCTTTAGAACCCTTTGAAGATGCGTCAAAAACGACTCTTAATTTACTAGTATCTTTATCGTTACGGATCACTGCATGATGAGGTAAGTATATTACATCCCTTTCTTCTGTTTTAGCTAAAGTCATATGACCTAAATCTTCATACTCTTTGATGACCTTTGTATATTCTTCTTTTAGTTTACTGTTTTGTTCTAACTTTCGCTCTAGTTGTAAGAATCTTGAAGTAGCTATGTCTTTTGTCATCCCACATTTGTCTACCGGTGTATTTATCCCTTCTTTAAACGGTAATTGTACTTTGTATCTTCCAGATTCTGTTCTAGTTGTAGTTTCTTTGTAAATCTCTTCACATCTTTTCTCATCTTTAGTTAATTTTCTTTCACAGGTAAGTATTTCATTCTCTACTTCCCAGAACTTTCTTAGTATTTCATTTTCACATACACATAGATGTAAACTAATAATTTGTTTTTGTTTTATGGGTTTTGTGTTATTAGTATCGCCCGAAAGAATCCAACCCAGTTGTGTTTTTTGCGCTATAATCCCGGATGGACTCTTCATCAATCCAGCTTCTATGATTTCACTATATACTTCAGCTCCTAGCAGAAGGTGTATTTTATTCGGAACATGGAATGTGGGATCTGCTAGTGTTATTTCCTCCAGCTCAGGCCAGTTAGAAACTGTGATTGATTGTGTAGGTAAGTAATTTGTAATTGTTTTCAGAATGTATGCTTTAACCAGGATAGTGTTGTTCGGGTTGTATCTTGACTGTAGTTGTACTTCAACCATGTATTTAGTATGAAGTTGTTTTCCCTCACTCAATCCTGAGACCACGCCGCTGATTTTTGTTTTCTTCAAACCCATCGTTTGAACTAGATCTTCTGTGACGAACGAGGCCTGTGAGCCTTGGTCAATGAGCGCGCGGTAAACGTGTTTCTGACCATGACGTGACGTCACGTCTACCAGCGCTGTGGCTAGAAGTATTTGACCAGGTTGATTTACAAAATGTGATACTATGTTTGTGCTTGAGTCTTTATGTTTTTCTTCCCTTACAGATTCTTCTTTCTTCTCCGGGTGCAACAAAGAGTGGTGTTTTTTATAGCATATCCGACATGACGTTCTTCTCATACATTTGTTTGCAGAATGATTGGGTATTAGACAATTGAAGCATAAATTATTATTTTGTACAAAGTCATGTTTCTCTTTGTATTGTAGTTTTACAAATTGTTTACATTGGTAAATGTAATGATCTTCTTTACAGAATGCGCACGAACCAGATTCTACAGTAGCATGAAATGTTTTACTCTTATTTGTCTTAGTTGCAGGTTCTATCATTTCAAGAGATCTAAATCTGCTTTCCATAAATTGTTTTAGTGTATCAAATGAAGGAAAATCCTCTCTTTCAGCCGAGATTCCTTGCTCCCACAAGCGATGACTTTCAGGGTCTAATTTTGAAACTGTCAAATAAATTATGATAGCATCCCACTGGTCTGCAGGCAAACCCAAGTTCTTCAACGAGGTTAAGCATTCGACAGTAGTATCCAGTAGTTGTTTGATATGAAAAGCTGATTCTGACGTTATGTTTCTAATATTAAATAATCTCTTGAAAATGCAGTTGGATATGAATCTTTTATTATTGTATCGGTTTTTCAGAATTTCCCATGCTTGACTGTAATTTTGGTTTGTTATTGGTATAGATCTCAACAGCTGTTCAGCTTCACCGGTCAGACTAGATTTAAGGTAATGTAACTTCTGTACATTGTCTAAGGATTGATTTGTATGAATGATGGAATTGAAGAGGTCATGAAACGATGTCCACTCAGTATATTTGCCAGAGAATTGTGGAAGTTTGATATGTGGCAGCTTGATTTCGGTAGTTGCTTTCTTGGGTTCTTGTAAGGCAGGTGTATGTGTAGTAGCAGTCAAGTCACTTAGTTTTGTTTTTAAATCGCTTTTGTACATAATGTATAATTCTTCACAAGTGTCGTAAGTATCGCTTAAGAAGTAACTCAATGTCTTTCTAGTTTCCTTAGAAATGTTTGAAATTAGGTACTCATGAGATGATTTGAATGAATTCCATGTCGCCTCTAAGTTTTCCAAGCGAGTGTCTAAATAGCTCGGTGTAATTCTTGCCTTTGGAGTTTTACCATAATTAACCTGAGCTTTTTTAATAGACTCCATTCGTTCATCTTGAAGACTGAGTAATTGGTTAATTTTCTCCATTGTTAATTGTATTTATGTTGCAGATAAACAAGAAATTTCTATAGAAATTAACACAAGTCGAAGTTCTTGACAAAGTTAAATAGTTCATACACAACTGTTATAACATATGTAAATTTTTCAAAGTTCTTATTATAAATGACCAATGAATTTTTCAAAGTCTTTTGCACTAGTAAAATTTCAAAGTTAATCAGAGTTCAGTATGGAATTTTTCTAAGTCTTTAGCACTTGCAAAATTTTAAAGTTAATAATAAGATCACTATGAAAATTTTCTAAGTCTTTTTTTTAAACACTTGTAAAATTTATAAAGTTCAATCACTACGGAAATATTCTAAGTCCTAAAACACTTGTATTTTTTTCAGAGTCTACTCACGGTTACCAAGTCCATTCCACACTGTAATCCGTTAAGTCCAGAGTTCATTCACTTAACACTTCACTACACTGCACGCGAAAGTCTACCTTACACACCCGACTCAAAGGACCAAATGGCTACCTAAACAATGCCGTACTGGGTCCAAAAATGAAACTCGGAATACGAAGAAACCTGTATTAAAGACTGTACATATATAAATTGTCAAACACTATACAAACAACCATGAAAATAACTAAAGCGCGTTCTAATACGGCAGCACGCCATCTGTTGTGAAAAATAGGAAAACTAATCGGACAACTTTTTGAAAATTATTAGGAAAAAAAGCTTTTAAAATTAATCTGTGTAAATTTAGGCGAATCATTCAACACGCACATTTTGTTATGACGGATGCATCCAGAGCATTATTATGAATACCTACCTAGGTAATCAGGTATCAATTTAAGTATAAATTATAGAATGTCGGTGGTCGAATCGGTAAGGTGCCCGTTTTAAAATGCGTGTGGCCCAAAAAGGTACAGGTTATGTACATTAGTTTGAATATTAACCGATGCTATTACGGTGAGGGACAACATCGTGGGAAAATTAGCACATTCAGGCAACAAACCATGGTCGATCAGACGGGAGTCGCTTCGTGTAAAAACCTGACTCACCCAATCCAGGATCCGTGGTCAAAGGCATACCCCGGTCTCTCTACAGAGTGGTGAGGATGCAACCGGGACTAAAGCCAGGAGGAAGAAGAATGTAAGTATAAATTATGTACTTACGTTAAGAAATAAAGAATAATAAATATAGGCTAATAAACTTGGGATTCTTCTTGTAGGCTAGCAACCTGCCACTATTTGAATCTCAATTCCATCATTAACAGCAGAACGTCGCTTTTCAATATTTTCGGCTCTTTCTACCTCGCAAAGGATGTAGACGTGATAAGATACTGTTGTTTTTGTTGTTGAAATATAGTGTGGCGACATATCTACGCCACTCGTCACAACATCCAATCACACAACAACTGTCAATCATCGCGAAGAAATTGACGCGCTCAGCCAATAGCAGCGAAGAATCCAAATCGCGATTTCAAAGATTTCATGGATTGGAGCTTATATATGCAACCTCCGACACAAAATCGTCGGAGCCGCGGTTCCCCAGGCATAACACCTAGCCTGGCGGAAGATCTTTCCTTTGGTGGCGGTCGAGCCGAATCATCGCTCCCGCTTCAATAGAAATGAAGCCTTGATAAAAATCGTTCAGCAAGCGAAAGAAGTTGTGGGTATCAGCTAGTATTCTATGAAATAGTGCTGAAGAAATTTCTTCAAAAACCTCCGTGCATTTCAGCAACTAACTTTACAAACATCATTAAATCTGTATTCGTGGTCACGAATATAGACGACACGTGGTATCGTAGTGAAAGAATGGACCATTTATGTTAGATAGACGGAACCATCGAAACAATTAAAATAGTCGCATTTTTTTTCATAAGAGAAATGCAAATGACATAGGTTAAATATCTTTGGGAGTAGGTAGGTTGCGTCATTTCTTAGAATCGGAGGACGAGGCACCGCCTCGCGCCTGCAGACCGCAGCACTCGCTCAGCACTCGCTGCTCGCTCGCTCGGCCACCGCGACGCTCATCATCATACACTTGATCGCGCGTACCTTAATGTGACTACTTTCCAAGTGTAGCGACTAAACATTTTTGTCCTGAGTCGAGGTGAGCAATAGAAACCACCTCCAACTATAGAGTATAACATAGCAGTGATATTTTTCAAACTATTGGTGTGAAGAATTAAATTGCAGGTAAATAAAGTGACAGCATGCCAGTGAGCGGATTAACTGACGCGAGGCCGGAGGATGACATCGTGATGACGGGGCTGTCGGGCCGGCTGCCGGAGTCCGACAGCATCGAGGAGTTCGCCGCCAACCTGTTCGGGGGCGTCGACATGGTCACCGCCGACGACCGCCGCTGGCCAAAAGGTAGATCCTTTTTAAATAAAGTTTATATAATGTAAGTAAGGCAAATCTTTATGATTAGCCAGTTGCTCTACTTGTAGCTTGTTGATGATTATTTAAATTTGCACTACCTACTTAAGCGCTTACACCTGTTCTGCCAATGCAATTGTTTCTTTCTGAAATGATGGTACTATAAAAGTGTATAGAATAGAATGAACTTCATTGCCTAATTAAATACTATAACAGACGCTATTAAATAATTGGATAAATTTTCCAAATTTAAAACATAAATAACTGAAGCAAAAGTTTTATTTTTTACAAATTAACCGGGCTCACCTACCCATTCAATTCAATTCAAAATCTTTATTGCAAATCATAAAGTACATCAGTTGGCAATTGGCCTATATTTGATATTCACATCTTTTGGAATCACTCCAGCCTCGTGGTCATAGACCGACCTCCAGTTCCTCTTCAGAGAGGTTAGGACGCGACCGGGACAAGCACCAGGACGATGCATACATTATTGGCACTAAAAAGTCAATGAAGTAAATCATACTTTTATTACAGGAGAAACGGCTAAAAACGAATCGAACTAACGGTAAAATAGTAACGATACAAATTAATTTAGTTCCAAAAAACGTTTAATCACATGTTCTGGATTAGTATACCGAAACTACTTGGATCTCCGAGCATTTTTAGAGATTTGTAGACTGTTTTATAGACAATGCAAATAGTAAATTTGTAGATATAAAGTTTCAAAATTCAAAAAATTCAAAATTTTTATTCGTTATTATAGGATACTTCATATCGTTTAATAATTGTCAAAACGTATGGTTTAACAACATTGGTTGACGTCAAATAAATTACTTAAAACTAAGTTTACTGCCGCTTCCAAGGCGTCTGTGCAGAAGAAGCGGTAACAAACTGCACTGCAGCATTTTCTTCAACAACGTCAACTTCACAATATCAATTAAACTTAAAATAGAATGTGGACGAGAGAATACATTGTTCAGATTAATATATTTAAGTATATGAGATTTTAATATTAAAAAAAGAGGTAAAAAAAAGGTTTCCTCCGCTTGATCACAGTTTTCGCCGTGAGACCTATAATTACTAAGTCATTATGACTTAATTCTTTACCTATGAGTATTATAATATTTTCATGAACTGTAGCATGCATACCAGTAGCATGATCTTTCTCTATGCGAGTTTTGGACTACAACATGAAATTCATAGTAAGTAGTACCATCGAAATGAACCCATGTTGAGTCTCCGCCGGCGAGGTTGCACGTCACGTGTAATTAATAATGGAAAGACCTTGTTAGATGTAAAAGCATTCCATAATATTTATGTAGTATGTTTGAGTGCTTCTCGTATGCAGGATACTCGACCCATGTTAAAAATAAAATACGTGAATTTCCATAATATGTGACCGAATTACTTCATGTTTTGGGCAACCGTGTACCTCACAACAGGCAGTAGACTTAGTCATACGCACGAAAAATATTGTTTTTTCCTCCAGTGTATGTAATTTTAATTATATTCAGAAACGTGTGCTTTTTTAAACACAATTTTAACATTACATACGAGGAGTTCAACACGAGTAAGCTCCTAATAGGTACCTATTTCTTTCTCCCATATTACTTTTCTGTTATTATCCTCAGCAAAGCTTAAATCAACTAAAGCTTGTATGTGATACCTACTTTACAAAAGATTTAGCTAACTTTTTACTGTTAGCCTTACCTATTAACGGTAACAACCCAATTTCTGACACACTAGTCGTAGTATAAGCTTTTGTCTTTCAATGACTTGCATAGGATAAGGTGGAATGCAGCTATGAGGTTGGTGGCATACTTGTGTTTTAATGATTGTAATATGTTTTATGTAACTATTAAATAAAATAAAAATAAAAAAGTACTATTTCAGTCGCGTAATAGTATCGCTGTCCTGTCTCACGTCATACTCGTAATAATAACACGCTAAGTTCCAATATTAATAACACAATTACAATCAGGTCTTCACGGACTGCCAGAACGCAATGGAAAACTCAAAGATCTGGCGCACTTCGACGCTACATTCTTTGGCGTACACGCCAAGCAAGCGCATCTCATGGACCCGCAACAGCGCATACTATTGGAGCTTACACACGAGGCCATTGTCGATGCTGGTTTCAATCCTGTAGAACTGCGCGGCTCGCGAACAGGCGTTTTCGTGGGCGTGTCCAACTCCGAGACGGACGAGATGTGGACTCAAGATCCCGACAAGATCAACGGTTACTCACTGACTGGTTGCTGCCGCGCCATGTTCCCGAACCGCATCTCGTACACGTTCGACCTGAAGGGGCCGTCGTACGCCATCGACACGGCGTGCTCCAGCTCCATGTTCGCGCTGTCGCAGGCGGTGGCCGCCATGCGCGCGGGGCACTGTGACGCCGCCGTGGTCGCCGGCGCCAACCTGTGTCTCAAGCCCGGCAACTCCCTCAACTTCCACCGGTTGAGCATGCTGTCCCCGGAGGGTCGCTGCGCGGCGTTCGATGCGGAAGGACGAGGTTACGTGCGTTCGGAAGCAGTCGTAGTGGTGCTCCTTCAAAAGCGTATGAATGCAAGGAGAGTGTACGCTACAATTCGCGGTGCACGAACAAACACAGATGGTTTCAAAGAACAAGGAATAACGTACCCAACAGGTGCCATGCAGAAGCGACTCGCAGCAGAAACATTCGCGGAAGCTCGTCTGCAACCGCAGGACGTTACCTACGTCGAAGCCCATGGCACCGGTACTAAGGTAATTTATACATTTCAAAAGAATGTAGTAGGTACCTACAATTTTATTTTCTACTTCTTAAACTTAAGAGCTAACTCTTGTCAGTAGTGTATATACTGAAGATATACATAAATGCGATAGAATTACAACGCGCTGACTTTGAAAGAAAAATTATTAAAAAATCAAAATAAGAAACCAAAGAAGTATCCGCATAATTGCATCCACAACTTGTTTCGTCATCAAAAGTATTAACTGATTTTTATATTCTTCTCCATAATAATTCTCAGGTAGGAGACCCACAAGAAGTAAACGCCATCGCCGACCTGTTCTGCAAGGACCGCAAGACGCCGCTGCTGCTGGGCTCGGTGAAGTCCAACATGGGCCACTCGGAGCCCGCCTCGGGGCTGTCCGCGATCGCAAAGGTTCTCATCGCAATGGAACGGGGCGTCATTCCTGCAAACCTTCATTTCCAGAGTCCCAATCGGGAAATTCCCGCTTTAAATGATGGAAGAATCAAGGTGCGATCCAATGAATAAAAAAAAAACAAATGAATAGCAAATGAATATTTTTTTTAAATTACGTTTTTCTTTTTTATAATAAGGTGGTAGATACACACACAAAATGGGATGGCGGGCTCGTGGCAGTGAACTCGTTCGGTTTCGGTGGAGCCAACGCTCACATCATCCTGGAATCAGAACGCAGCAAGCGGCCGAGAGTGACGCACAGCGGGGCGTTGCCGCGCGTCGTGGTCGCGTCGGGCCGCACGGAGGAGGCCGTGACGGCCTTGTTGCGGCAGGCTGCGGCTCACCGCGACGACGCCGAGCTCCACGCCCTGATGGACGCCGTACACGCGCAAAATATTCCCGGGCACTCTTTCAGGGGATACTCCATCCTTACTGATACTCCGGTCGAAGAGATCGTGGTGAGTTACCTTGATGATGAGTTTTTCCCATCTTCCCACAATGTTACAATGTATCGCTCTTTTTATTAACATATTTTTTCTTGTGAAATTAATTAATGACAAGACTTCCCCAAAAATAAATGAATAAAGTCGCCATGCCTGCGAACAGGAGACAGAGGGCAGCGGCGAGAGGCGCCCGCTGTGGTTCGTGTTCTCCGGCATGGGGTCGCAGTGGGCGGGCATGGCGCGCGACCTCATGCGCCTGCCCGCGTTCGCGGCCACCATCGCGCGCGCGGCCGCCGCTCTGCGTCCTCATGATGTAGACCTCGTCCACATCTTGACAGAGGCGCCCGAAAAGGCCTTCGAGGAAGTCATCAACTCCTTCGTTTCCATTGCCGCCGTGCAGGTGGCGCTTGTAGATGTATTGCGTGCGGTCGGACTGCGGCCAGATGGCATTGTTGGACACTCCGTCGGAGAATTAGGTTAGTCACTAATAACTTTATGTAAATATTATCTAATGGAACTAGGAATAGTTAAATTAAGGTATAATGAAAGAATTTTCAACAACTTATTTATAATGGATTTGAGTGCGTTTGACCTCAATCTGCCTGGCGGTAAGCAAGATAAGGCCTAAGGTGGTACAAGCAAGCTCAAATAGTGCCTATTCACTAGGCATTTCCTTGGAAATCGCCAAGTTATATCTATATCTATGTATGTATATCCCTAACAACATTGTTTAGTACATGACAGGTTCAGAGGTCGCCTGGTGCTTTGATAAGCATTGCATTTATTTTTGGATTGCGATTTGTTTGGATTGTAATCAACTCATTCCACTAACGTACGTTGTTTACAGGTTGCGCTTACGCTGACGAAACTCTAACAGTTGAACAAACTGTGCTGGCGGCTTACTGGCGTGGCCATAGTATTGTAAACGCCAAGCTGGCGCCGGGCGCCATGGCCGCCGTCGGCCTCACGTGGGAGCAGTGCGAGGAGCGCTGTCCTCCGGAGATCATACCGGCCTGCCACAACGCGAACGACAGCGTTACAGTTTCGGGTCCAGTCGCTTCTATAGAAAAATTTGTTGCGGCTTTATCTTCAGAAGGGGTTTTCGCTCGTCGTGTTAACAGCAGTGGTGTTGCGTTTCATAGCAAGTACATTGCAGCTGCGGCGCCACTGCTGCGCAAGCGACTTGAGACAGTTATTTCCAACCCCAAACCACGATCTAAGAAATGGATCTCCTCCTCGTTGCCTCAAGATAAATGGGAATCTGAAATAGGTGAGTAATAGGTAGTATACAGAAAATTTACGATTTGTTCAGTCATCATTACAATCAGCAAGCCTTATTGCCATTATGATTCCGCTGGAGCACACTATTAATAAAGAGAACAGATTTGTATTTTTGTATGTTTGTAACGAATAAACTCAAATACTACTGAATCGATTTAAAAAATTCTCTCACCATCCGAAATAAGAAAATATTTTTATGAAGTAAATTACATTTCAGACAGATTAAATTAAAATTAAAGATTTTTGTTTAACCTGACATTTGTCATCCCTCGAAACAAATTAAAATTTAATTCTCTTCCTTAACAGGTTCACACCTTAAGTTAATATCAAATACAGTTATTATATTATGTAATTAACTATTGGTGGCAACTGAGCTTTTAATATTCATCTTGAGATTTGTTTCGATCCGGGTATCACCTATGACCAGGATCCAAATAACAATCATATTGAAGGAATAATTTCCGAGTAATGTTGATATTTGAATCATTCTAAATTTTTTTTCTATAAAACAATTCGCAGCGAAGCTGAGCAACGCGGAGTACCACGTGAACAACCTGCTGTCGCCGGTGCGGTTCGCGACGGCGCTGCGGGCGCTGCCGGAGCGCGCGCTGCTGCTGGAGGTGGCGCCGCACGCGCTGCTGCAGGCCGTGCTGAAGCGCGCGCTGCCGGCGCCGGCCGCGCACGTGGCGCTCGTGCGCAAGGACGCGCCCGACGCCGCGCTGCATCTGCTCGCCAGCATCGGCAAGTGAGTGCCGCTCCGCCGGCTCGTCGGTCTGCGTCTCGTGCCCGCGGCTCACCCGTGCTGTCGTTCTGTGCAGGATCTACGCGGCCGGCGGGCAGCCTCGCGTGGGGCAGCTGTACGAGCGCGTGGAGTTCCCCGTCTCCCGCGGCACGCCGGGGCTGGCCTCCAGCGTCCTGTGGGACCACTCCACCGAGTGGAGCGTGGCGCACTTCGGCAACAACCAGCGCACGGGGGAGAGCGTGTTCGAGTTCGACCTGAACCGTGCCGATGACGCTTTTCTGGCCGGACATCAGATTGATGGCCGCGTGCTTTTCCCCGCCACCGGCTACATTGTAAGTATTTCATAAATGATCAAACCAAAAACAATTTTTTAAAGCAACAGTGTTTGTAATGTTTTTTATTCTCTCTATCAGATGCTTGTCTGGAGAACGGTTGCGAAATTACACAATAAAAACATCGAAGATACCCCGATAGTCATCGAAGATTTGAATTTGATTCGTCCCACTATAATCAACCGGGAGACACCAGTACGTTTTTCAGTTAACATCCTAGATGGCACCGGCCAGTTCGACATCTGCGAGGGCGGCAGTGTTGCTGTCACCGGAAGGGTACGGTTCACTGACGAACCGAAGAAGGAGTGGTTAAATTTAGAGATGCCCAAAGCGGCGAACGAGCCGAACCTATTGCCTCTCACATCTCAAGATGTTTACAAAGAATTGCGTTTACGTGGCTATGATTATAAAGATATTTTTCGTGGTATTAAAACGGCTAACGCACGCGGTACGGATGGCGAGTTATTCTGGCATAATAACTGGATTTCTTTCACGGATACATTACTGCAGTTTCATATAATCACTAAGGAAACACACGAGCTGCCAACGCGCATCCAACGGGTGCTTATTGACCCAGAGGCACAGAAGGCGGCAGTCAATGCTGCAGTGAATCAAGGAGCCCCCTCACTCGTGGTGCGCCGCTGTTTGGACACTGATATCACTGTGTGCGGAGGCGTTGAGTTGCGTGGAGTTAAGACTAGTATTGCACCTCGCCGTCTCAACCCGCAGGCACCACCAAAACTGGAGAAGTACGTGTTTTTGCCATACGATAACGCAAACGTTACTACAGAGGATACTTCGCGTTCAAAGCGAGATGCATTGACTGTGAGTCTTCAGCTGCTGCTTGAGAATGCGGGCACTTTACGGCTGAAGCTATGTGAAGCAGCATTGGAGCGGCCGGTGGAAGCGCTGCTGATGCCGCTGACGATACAAACACTGGAGGCTGAGCCGCAAGTACGCGTGGAGGCGAGCGTGGCCGCCGGGGCAAATACGGCACCATACAATGCAGTGTTGCAGGAATATGGAGTTAAGGTAAAGAAAAATGGCCAGTGACACTAACATTCAGTTTTTTTCAGGCTACTAACCCGATGAGTTAAACTTGACTTATGTTACCAAAAACTGCACATTTCGTAGTATCTCATTTAAATGAGAAAGTTGAAATCCAATTTACAATTGAGTCTATCTCTTAAGAGAATATACTTTAAATACTGAACGTTTTTATGCAGGTGACATCCAAAAACGGTACGGATGTAGCTCCTGATAGCGAATGCCACTTGGTATTGGCAACCGATGTGATATCTCGACATAAAGCTGGCGTGCTCGGCAACCTGGTGGCCGCGCTCGGCGCCGGCGGCATGCTGCTGCTGGAGGAGCCGCACGGCGCCCTGGACGACCGCGCCGCCGCCGACATGCTGGCGCGCGCCGGCCTCGTGCTCGTCTCCCGTCAGGTCACCGCCACCTGCGACTATATCATGTTGCGCCGCAAAGTCACGCTTCCTAAGGAACAGGTCGTCATCGAGATCGGAGAAGACGACGAGTACAATTGGGTAGGTACTCGAAACAGATTTGGAATGAGTCAACTCAGTAATCATCAACTCAGGTTTTGATGGCCCAACATTTTTTGTTGTAACTGAAGGTGGAGCCCCTGCGCGAGGCGATGAAGCGCGCTGAGAGCGAAGACATGCGCATCTACGTGGTGTCGCGCGCGGCCAGCAGCGGCGTGCTGGGGCTGAGCACGTGCCTGCGCGGCGAGCCCGGCGGCGGCGCCGTGCGCGCGTTCCTGTTGCCGGGCGCCGCCCACGCCGTCACCGCGCCCGCTTACAGCGCGCAGCGGGACAAGGACCTCGTGTCCAATGTGCTGCGCGCTAATGTCTGGGGCAGCTACCGACATCTGCTACTCAATGACTCCGCTGAAGCTAAATTGCAGGTATGTTAAAACCACAAGTCAAGTAAAGGCAAAACCATCCACTTACACCTCCGCCAAGAAAAATGGCAAGATAATTAAAACTGTTAAAAAACCAGGCACCTTTAATTGCCATCTCAATGTTTGTAGGTAGAGCACGCCTACGTTAATGCCCTTGTTCGCGGCGACTTGTCCTCGCTGCGCTGGATAGAGAGCCCGCTGCGGTTCGCGGGCGAGCAGCAGCGGGGGCCGGGCTCCGAGCTGTGCCACGTGTACTACGCGCCGCTCAACTTCCGCGACGTCATGCTGGCCACCGGCAAGCTGCCGCCCGACGCGCTGCCCGGCAACCTCGCCGGACAGGTAACTGTCATGTGCCAACATACATACACATAATCACATCTATATCCCTTGCGGGGTAGACAGCGCCAGAGCCAGTTTTGAATAGACTGATAAGCCACGTTCAGCTGTTGTTTGGCTTAATGATAGAATTAAGATTCAAAGTAGCCCATCGCCTAAAAGAAGAATCCCAACTTTACAAACCTATCTTTTAGTCGCCTTTTACGACATTCATGGGACAGAGATAGTGGTCTTATTTTTTTTTCTATTGGTGGTGGGAACCAGGGCATATTATAATTAAAAACCCGTTGTTATTGTTATACGACAGGAATGCATACTGGGCCTGGAATTCAGCGGCCGCTCCTCGTCAGGCAAGCGCGTGATGGGCATGGTGGCGGCCCGCGGGCTGGCCACTACTGTCGCCGCGGACAAGGGCTTCCTGTGGGAGGTGCCCGCCAAGTGGACGCTGGAAGAAGCCGCCACGGTCCCCGTCGCCTACGCTACGGCCTACTACGCGCTGACAGTCCGCGGGCGCATGCGCAGCGGAGAGTCCGTGCTGATCCATGCGGGCACGGGCGGCGTCGGGCAGGCGGCCATCGCCATCGCTCTGCACGCGGGCTGCGAGGTGTTCACCACCGTGGGCACGCCCGACAAGAGGGCCTTCCTCCGCCAGCGCTTCCCGCAGCTGGAAGACGCCAACATCGGCAACTCCCGCGACATCTCGTTCGAGCAGCTCGTGCTGCGACGCACTCGCGGCCGCGGAGTGGACCTCGTGCTCAACTCGCTGGCGGGAGACAAACTGCTGGCCTCGGTGCGCTGTCTGGCGGAGGGCGGACGGTTCCTCGAGATCGGGAAACTCGACCTCTCAGAAAACACGCCCCTGGTGAGTCGGCGATCGACATGACATACGAGGCAGGGGGCGAACAGTATCGTATTGTGAGTGAGAGTGGTTGTTGCGTTCCGCAGGGCATGTCCATCTTCCTGAAGAACACGACGTTCCACGGCATCCTGCTGGACGCGCTGTTCGAGGCGGGCGGCGAGCACCCCGAGAAGGCGGCCGTGTGCCGCTGCCTGAGCGAGGGGCTCGCGAGCGGCGCCGTGCGGCCGCTGCCGGCCACCGTGTACGGCGACCAGCAGCTCGAGGCGGCCTTCAGGTACTGCTGCCGCGTCTCGTCCGCGCGGGGCACAGTCTGCCGACACGACGAGCACGATAATACAAGGTTGCGACGTGTGCAGGTACATGGCGACGGGCAAGCACATCGGCAAGGTGGTGCTGCGCGTGCGCGACGAGGAGCCCGGCGCCGCGCCCGCGCGCCCCTCCGCCAAGCTGCTCTCTGCCATTCCCCGCACATACTTCCATCCTGCCAAGAGTTATGTCTTAGTCGGTACGTACCTCACAACTTTTTGTACTTCATACTCGTATAAGTACTTCTTCTTCTTCCTGTCTATAGTGCCGGTTGCATTCTCACCACTCTAGAGAGAAGCCCGGTGTAAGCTTTTGACCTTGGATCCTGGATTGGGTGAGTCAGGTTTTTTCACGAAGCGACTCTCATCGGTCCTCCATAAACTTACAGGGGAACCTAACCCGTATTGGATCATATGATTACACATCCAGTTGCCTGAATGAGCAGGTTTCCTCACGATGTTTTTCCTCACTGTAAGAGCATCGGTTAGTTATCTAACTAATGTACATAACTTCGAAAATAGTCATAGGTACATGGCCACGGTGAGATTCGAATCGGTGTCTTTATGCGCAATCGCGTTTTGACCTTACCGCTTCGACCACCAACGCTCTCTACTACCATAGACATATACCTAGCTAGGTTAATTATTATGCCAACTCCTCGGTTATATAGAACAAAATGAATATTCTTTGCTTTACGTCGTCTCGATCGAGCTTTATTTATTTTCAATTCACTTAACCTATTATAACAGTTTAACCCAGTTATAATAAAGATACTCGTATTATACGCGATCGAGACGAAGTGGAAGGTGTAATAATTAGCGAATATTATGATAAAACTAAT
The DNA here is from genome assembly GCF_032362555.1 of Amyelois transitella. Lineage (NCBI taxonomy): Eukaryota > Metazoa > Arthropoda > Insecta > Lepidoptera > Pyralidae > Amyelois > Amyelois transitella. Next base: position 11,354,365 of record NC_083514.1, on the reverse strand, counting down.
ATAAAATTTGATGTGAACTAGGTGGTCTGGGCGGGTTTGGCTTGGAGCTGGGGTCGTGGCTGGTGAAGCGCGGCGCCACCAAGCTCGTGCTGAACTCCCGCAGCGGCGTGCGCACCGGGTACCAGGCCTGGTGCATCAACAGGTTACAGAACCTTTACACTTATACACTTTTTCGCTCTCTGATTGTTACTTTAATTATATTTTTTTTTTTTACATGCTTAAGCATTCTGTTGGCTATGTTTTTCTAAGATTCGGTATTCTCAATTTATTATAAACACAAGTCGCGCCGATGGGCACCTGCTATTTGATACAGGTACTTTAATTATATTATATTTAGGGTTTCGTTCCAATACAAAAAAGAATAGGACCACTCCATCTCTTTCCATGGATATCTTAAAAGGCGACTAAGGGATAGGCTTACAAACTTGGGATTCTTTTTTAGGCGATGGGCTAGCTACCTGACTCTATTTGAATCTCAATTCTATCATTAAGCCAAATAGCTGAACGTGGCTATTCAGTCTTTTCAAGACTATTGGCTGACGGATGACGTGACCATTTGTATATATGTATGTATGTTTCGTAAACAGTAAAGAAGTCCTTAGTAGGTTCGCCGTGTTTATTTTACTGGCCGAAGGTATCCGTACTTGTATACAGGGTGACTTTTAATTTAACTGCATAAATTTAACTGTTAAGTGTACTCATCTTAAAAACGTTAAAAGAAAAATATCGGTTCATATTTCAGAAAGTACGAAATAAAATAAAAGTATTAAAATCCACGATCCTAAATACGTCATATCACCCCGGCCGGCGGAAAAGCGACGCGTAAGATTCAGAGGTCAACGACACAATTCATTCAGCTGAGCGATCTCGACAACTCTGTACTTTACTTGATCTTGATACTAGAAAAATTATTTATTTTTCAGACATTTATTTACATGTTTAGTTTTAATTTATTTTTGTAGTATTGGTCTTTAATAAAGCGTGTGACGTAGTTTTTGAGGGGGTTTTAAATGTGAAAATGATGACGTTTAATTTAAATAAAAATAGGCTCAAACAGCTCAGAAGTATGGGTATAGTCTATGTTTAAAAGGATGCAGTTGTTTTAAATGTCACCCTGTATACTAATGACTTGCTCATTCGATCAAGTATAAATTTTATACTTCGAAGACTTGCTCAGATAAATCTTATCGAATTACTTAAATTTAAATAATAATATAATAATATTTATTTATTTGCATAAAAATACTTTCTCTTTACAGATGGCGTGAAAAGGGTGTTACTGTAGCAGTGTCAAATATAGATGCTACCACTTTGGAGGGGGCAAAACAGCTTCTTCGGGAAGCTGCTCGACTGGGCCCAGTCGACGGCGTGTTCAACTTGGCCGCCGTGCTGCGGGACGCCTATCTCGAGAATCTCACTCCCGCCGACTTCAAAGTCGTTGCTAAGCCTAAAGTGGACGGTGAGTATTTTGAAGGCATTATCAATAGGCCACACTTGTTCCGGCGAAGCCGATTTTCAAAGTTAAATCCATATCATTGACATGACAAAATTTTAATTAAATTTGTTTAACTTGAGAAAATATTCATGACACCCCACGAGTTTAGTTTCGTTTGCAATCTCAATTTTAAATAGAATATTTTTACAGGCACGAAAGCCCTCGACCAGGCGACCCGCGAGCTGGCGCCCGAGCTGGACTACTTCGTGGCGTTCTCGTCGGTGTCGTGCGGGCGCGGCAACCCCGGGCAGACCAACTACGGGTTCGCGAACTCCGTCATGGAGCGCGTCTGCGAGCAGCGCCAGGCGGACGGGCTGCCGGCGCTCGCCGTGCAGTGGGGCGCCATCGGTAATCTCCATGCCATGTCTCTTGATCAACCGCCTTCCCCAACTCTATAATGTCAGACGTTTGTGAACAAAGTGTGCATTGGCAGGCGAGGTGGGGCTGATCGTGGAGACCATGAACGACGACGCGGTGGTGGGCGGCACGGTGCCGCAGCGCATCGCGTCGTGCATGGAGGCGCTGGGCGCGCTGCTGGCGCGGCCGCACGCGGTGGCGGCCTCCATGGTGCTGGCCGACAAGAGGCCTGCTGGGCAACAGCAACAACAAGATGTGGTGCATGCTGTTGCCAACATCCTGGGTAAGAATATATTTATTGTTTAATCGTGGTGTGTGTGTGAATTACATGATTTCCTACCTATACTTCATCTCGGACGTTTTGAATCATGTTACAATGAACCGTGGACATCGATAGATTATTATAGATTTAGAAAATCAATTTGTATCTTAGAGAAATAAAAGAAAGATGTAACACATCTACTAATAATGATAAGCTTAATAGCTATAGTAAAGGAGGCGGTATCTCACAAGAATCAATCATGTAATAATTATTCAACATGTTACAGGTATCAAAAATCCGAAAAAAACTTCCGACTCGGCAAGCTTGGCCGAGCTGGGCATGGACTCGCTGATGGGCGCGGAGATCAAGCAGACGCTGGAGCGCAGCTACGACCTGGTGCTGGGCGTGCAGGAGATCCGCACGCTCACGTTCGCCAAGCTGCGCGAGCTCACCGGCGGCGAGCCGGGCGCGGCGCCGGCGCCGGCCGCGAAGGAAGATATACCGGAGCAAAAGGTGGAGGATCTGGTGCAGTTGGCCGACATGGCCGAGCTTATGCCCAAGGAAGTTTTGGTGAAAATGCCAAGCGCACCCACGCTTGGAAATTCACAACCAGTATTCATGGTGAGTTTTTTGGTCTGGAGGAGAGGAAAGGATATATAAACGGAAAACGAAACTGAATACTTCATTCTGACCGACAACAACAGGAAGAACAATCTTTCGGGTATAAATTCTTAGAATACCCGCATATATAATCGCCAGTGTTTTACAGATCCACCCAGCAGAAGGCGTGGTGGACCTGCTGCGGCCGGTGGCGGCGGCGGTGCGCGCGCCCGTGTACGGGCTGCAGTGCACGGCGGGCGCGCCGCTGGCCGACATGGCGGCGCTCGCCAACTTCTACATAGCGCACATCCGCTCCGTGCAACCGAACCCACCATATCTGCTGCTCGGATACTCGTTCGGAGCGGTCGTCGCCTTTGAGATGGCGTTCCAGCTTGAAAAGGTTTCTCTTCTTTATTTTGATCCATGTCCATCATATTTATATGTAGTCTTATCACTCTGATTAAATATACATCATCCTCTTACTCTTATTTTTCTTGTTTGGGAACTAAGGCAGTTTGACAAATGTTAATCAATCCATTCGTGCTACACCACCACTTACCTTACTATTAATTCCAGGAGGGCTGCGAATCAAGCGTGGTCATGGTAGATGGCTCCCCCGCCTACGTGGCCATGCACACTGCCGTTGGTACGAGTAAAACAGCAGTGCGAACCCAAGCCAGCGACGAATCCGACGCCCTGGTCGCGTTCTTGAGACTTTTCAAAGAAGGAGATTTCACGAAGGTTAATCTTAATGTATTACTCATTAAATTGTCCTTGTACCATTAGTCTTAGATTTTTTTGTTAATGTGTCTCCAGTTCTCACATTATTTCTGTTCACAGAACAGAGATTTCTACCGTTGTGTGTTCACCTAAGTTTTCCTCCTTTTTGATTCGTTCGTTTCAATTACTGAGTTATGTACATCAGCTTAATTGCTAATCGGTGTCCTTACGGCAACGGAAACCTTGTGTAGAAACTTGCACATTCAGGAAATTGAATGTGTAACCATGATCCAATACTGGTTAGGTTCCCCTGCAAATGTTGCGAATATCCAATGGAAGTCTCTTCTTATAAAAATCTGACACCCCAATCTTGGATCATGGTCAATAAGGCGTACCTCGGGCTCCGCTCTAGAGAGGTGAGGATGTACCGGTACTAAAGCCAGGAAACCACAGTTGAGTTTGGTTATGAGCTAGGTTAGCCTTTATGATTCCGGTTTTAGTACTTTTAATTTTTATTCGACTAAATGTTACAGATGTCCATGGAGTTAGAGAAACTTCCAAATTGGGAAGCGCGTATGGCGCGCGTGCAGGCTGAGCTGGAGGGGCTCACGCCACATTCTCCCGTCGAGCTCGGCGCGGCCGCCTTGTCGTTCTACCGCAAATTAGCTCTCGCCGACACCTACAAGCCGAGCGGGCGCATCTCCGCGCCGGTGACGCTGTTCCGCGCTCGCGACAACTACGTGCTGACGGTGGGGGAGGACTACGGCCTGCGGGCCCTGTGCGCGGGCCCGCTGTCGCTGCAGCAGCTGCCGGGCACGCACCGCTCCGTGGTGACGGGCGCGCCGGCGCTCACCATCGCGCAGCACCTCAACGACACGCTCGCCGCGCGCTAACGACTGATCCAGTGAACGGAGAGACACGTCTCTCATGCTATATTTAGCTAGAATATACAGTGTACATATCTCTGTACACTTAGGAAATGAAACAGGCTGTTAAAGTAACAATGTTTTCTGATGGGTTCATTTGAACAAGTAATGTATGTACATGTTTTTTGACAGATTACTACGGTTATACTTGCTTTCAACGCGTGATGTTGCTCGGTACAACGGTGCAACGTTGCAACGCAACGCATATTTTCATTTGAGTATGTAGATAGCAGGTAGTTAGGTAGAAAAATAAATTAATATCATATACTCTTTATGATGACTAGTATTAACATTTAATTTACTTGTCCCACGGGTTATATTGTTAGTTGTGTAATAAAGCTAGAAAATGGGCTGAATACTTAACTGTATATATAAATGAAGTACTATTAGTAAATTATTTATTAAAGTACTTAATTGTTTGCAACTAACGAGTAATCTTAGTCGATGAATGGTTGTTGTAATAATTTATTGCTATTGATCGAGGCGCGGCGCGCTGTGGTGTGATCATGTGATTAAACTAAAATAACAAGTTTTAGCAATATAAAGGGCTGCTTTATTTTTACCAATCAAAATAACGACAACTTTATCTCACAGGTACAGACTTTGCATTTACAATACTACGTCCACTTGCATCATTTTTAGTCAAAATATATTTTTTTTCATAAATCATGTGAAGTTACATGACAAGTCGCCAGTTTTGAACCTATAATCGGTGTTAACAAATTTGGGCTGGTAACTAGGGCATCATTATATTTAACAGTATCGATTCCACAGCGACTTCATAGACCATGTTAGGAACTAATCATAATCATTTATTCCTTGAATAGGGTAACTATTCAAGAAGTTTCAAAAGAGGTCTAGAAGCAAAATCTATAGGACATCAAAAACAAAATTAGTATTGCTCCCAACAAGGAATAGAATAGAATAGATTTATTTTCAAAATTGGATACAGGGTATAACTTATTGACATCACATAACTTAAATCTAATTATAACCACTACCGCAGCAACGCACAGCAGCAAACTCAGCAACAAACTACACTGCAGCATTTTCATCGGACGTCAATTTACAAATATAGATCTCTTAAATCTAAATCGTAGACGAATGCACATTGTTTACATTTAAAAACATGAATGAATGTAGAACTAATTATGTCAATACGAATTTTTGAAAGAGTCTAAGTTTTTCCTAACATGCATAATGTTATCGAATATGTATTGGGAGGGCAATTGCAAAAAGAAACTGGAATATTATGAACAAGGACAGGTAAAAGTAATTTGAAAGAAAATATTAAGAAAATTAAATTTGGTAACAGGGAAATTACCTCAACAAAAAAATAATCCATTTTTTTTTAAATTATAGCTTTAGATTGAATTTCAAATATTGACTCTTGCCCTTATGAAGCTGAACCACTTCTTAAAAACAATGTCAGCACCTGTAGTACCAAATTTCAATTTCCATAAATTTACCCTAGTGACATTATGAATACTTTTTAACAGCTTTACTTAAAACGTCGGAGGAACATCGGGGTATGTCGGTTATTGCGATATATTATATTATTAAAGAGAAATATTATAGCTGGGGACTTAGCATATATATTCTAAGACTGTGTTGACCAAGGGATTTTTTCAAATGTAATAAAATAGTATATGTACCTACTTCATGGTACATTTTAAAGAGGCTGAGATTCAAATAGTGACAGGTTGCTAGCCCATCGCCTACAAGCGGAATCTTGAGTTGTTAAGCCCTTTGCCACCTCTTACGACATCCGTAAAAAAAAGGGATGGAGTGAGCCTATTTTTTCTACTGGTGCCGGAAACCACGCGGCACTTTAATTAAGTACCTACACTGTTCAAGAAAGGTGAAACATCGGAGCTTGGTAAATATAGACCCGTCTCAATTTTATTCAAATATCAATCAAATGCTCCACTTTAAGTCTAATAAAATATTTAATAGTCAGCAAAACGTCTTTCCTGAGAGGAAATGTACAACAGATGCAGGTGCAGGTTGTCACTTATGTTCTCAATGCATGGGAAGATCCACATGATGCAATTGAAGTGTTTTGCGATCTAACTAAAGCATTTGAGTGCGTAGATCATGGACCTCTTCCGCTTAAGCTTTCGCTCATTACGAGTTCGACACTAATGGCATTGAACTACTTAATTAAATCATACCTTAGGGACAGATAAACATATGGTAGTGATGGATGGATTTAAATAATGTAAAATCGACAGGAGCTGACATAAAAATAGGCGTACCACAAGGTTCCGTTTTGGGACCATTTTCTGGTATATTAACGACGATTGCATGATTCAAGAAACAGACTGGCATCGTGTTGGTTGCAGATGACACGTCAACAGTACAAGACTTGAATAGCACTTTAGCCGTTATTTCAAACTAATTTTCAGTCAGCAACTATTATTAAATTCAAATACGACCCGATGCATTAGATTTACACTTCCCAATGTGCGGCAGGCAAATGTTAACATTAGTAAAAGTGGTAAAATATTATATTACTATGTAGTTCTATCCACAATAATGTTCTTAGGAATAACATTAGATTCAAATTTGAAATGGCATGCTCATATTTCGAAACTCTCTTAAGAACCACACAACCACTCTACTCTTTTGAAAACAAAAATATTTATTCAAATCGTATTAAAAATGCTGGAGCTATGCGGTTACATACTGCAAAAAACGTCGAATCAAAGTCACTTTTTTTTAAAGATGATCTATACTAATATTATAAAGCTGAAGAGTTTGTTTTGTTTGTTTGTTTGTTTGTTTGTTTAAACGCGCTAATCTCAGAAACTACTGAACCGATTTGAATAATTCTTTCACTGTTAGATAGTCTATTTATCGAGGAAGGCTATAGGCTACATTTTATCCCGGATTTCCTACGGGAAACGTCAACAATGCAGGTGAAAGTTGAATGAGTCGGCCATCTGCGAGCTTTCCACGCGAACGCTGCGCAAACCAACAAAGATATAGTAAAACAATGTACTAAAGATGTGAAGTACTCATTTTTTGCCACAAAAAAGTCCACGAGAGCATATATCTATCTCTTAAGGTTTACTTACAATAACCACTTTTATGTTCATTTTTTAAGATTATATTTTCATTATAAACATAAGTTATTTTGAAACCAATTTTCTTTAATTCAGTATTAATCCTTATCCAAATAAATATGTTTATTACTTTCGGCTTTTCATGTAGACTAAAATTGCCATTTAGAGTATATAAATCAGACGAATAGGTTTTGAGATATAGTCGTTATAAGCAATTTGCAGCGAAACATTTAATACGGCGAACCAGCGTTCTTTCTAATACGCGTGACCGCCTGAATATGATGCCCAAAATAACTATTCCACGCGGACGAAGTCGCGGGCACAGCTAGTTAAAAATAAACAAAAGTACCTTCCCAATATCTTTCAAGTTTCGATTTGAAACTGACAACACAACTGTGAAATGACATTGACAGATACGTAATTATATGTAATTGAGGTTATGTTATTATTTTGCTTTCTCCGGGTAAAACAAATTTGAAAATTAAAGCCCTGGTTCCTTTAATTCCGCTAGGAGTATTATTTTTCCGTGCTCTAAAAATATTTAAAAAGGAACTATCAAATGATATTCAAATTTCCATTTATAGAAACAGACACTTTTGAGTTGGAACAAAATTGGGGCATATGAAAAAGAAACAGCTTACAGAAGATCTACTTTATTAAAATACATACATAAGTAAGTCCGTTAAGTTTATTTTATAATTCAATTTATACCTAACAATTTAGTGTAAAAAATGTGGAAGGGTAGTAAACGGTCTTTCAGTCTGTACACATTCTATGATCAATGTAGTTGGTTGTGTTTCCATTATTGCACACTCGAGTTTTTACACATAACATGTAACAGGAGTTAATAAAGTAAGCCTTCTGGCGAGTAGGCAACCAATACTGGAAGAGTTTCTTCAGCTGGTGCATTTTCTCTTACCAGTGGTTGGTTGTTTTGGTGCTTGTGTCCATTATGAAGTGATCGCTTATGAAACTTGTGTCCATTTTGAATAATGTTCAATTCTATTATTTTAAAAGAATGCTAGCCTCAAGGGAGATAATGGTAATTTGTAACTTTTTCACAAATATTAATATTTATTAGATACAACTTAAACTTAATTTATTGAAATTAAATATGAAATGATAAAGTGTTTGCAAATGTCTATTATTTTAATAAAATATTGTTTTTGATTCTGTTGCATTATTTCAGTTTGAATTACACAACCAGATGATAACATATTATTATACCAACTATTAATAGGGAATGAATTCAATTCAATTTCATATAAGTACTTCTCAGACATATGAATGTAATTTTTATAAGTACCTACTATGCATACAATAAGATGTCTGTACTTGAAAGATATTGCAAAACCAAAAAATGTATATGGGGGATCTATGTAAGACCAGCAGAATTATTTCATTTTTAGAATTTCTGTCTGTCTGTTTGTACTTATATAACGCTACCACTTTTTCTCTGATTCATCACAGATATGTAAGGCTTGGTCCAGCTTAAAACTGATATGCAAAAGTTTTTCCCAGACCCTCCAAGGAGGAATATAGGAGGTCAGCTTTTCAGTAAACTTTATGCTAGAAGCATTATCTACCAGTCAATCTTTGGGTCTGAGAGAAGATTTAATGTGAACATACCATTTTTTTCTGACATTGCAACCGGGTTACACTGACAATGAGATTGAGACTAGCTTAGAGATTTTTTCAAAAACCTTAATATTTAAACATTGCCCTCCCAATACATATTCGATAATATTATGCATGTTAGGAAAAACTTAGACTCTTTCAAAAAAGTAGGTGAATGTACTAATAGATCACTGCGGAACAATTATAAGTTGTCAATCCCAGCACATCGGCTGGCTAAGGTAGGGAAATCGTTTCTGATTAATTGTATAAGATTTTATAATAAATTACCAAAACGTGTTCTTGAAATTAATGATAGATTTTATAATTCTTATTCTTGTTGTGTTATGTTTTTTAATGTAGACAATGTGCATTCGTCCACGATTTTGATTTAAGAGATCTATATTTGTAAATTGACGTCCTATGAAAATGCTGCAGTGTAGTTTGTTCCGCCGCTTCTTCTACACATGCGCTTTGGAAGCGGTAGTAGTTATAATTAGATTTAAGTTATGTGACGTCAATAAGTGATACCTTGTATCCAATTTTGAAAATAAATCTATTCTATTCTATTCTATTCTGTTGTGTGTACTGACAGTTTCAATTTTATTAAAATTTTTATGTAAACTTTATTTTATATAAATGTATGTAATTAATTATTGTATGTCTGTAAAGACAGGACTCAGTGGTACTCTATACAATTATATTCTTTTTACCTGTGCTCCACAATAAATAGATTTGATTTGATTAGATTAGAAAATTCAAAAAGTATATTAAAGATGAGCTTTGTAGGAAAGCCTATTATAGCACGGAGGATTATATTAATGATAAACATGTGTGGCCCGAGCTGGACATAATGGCCTCTTAAATGCTTGTGCATTTTTGACATGGTGTTGACATAATTTGTACAATGGTCAATTTTCGTCTATTTTCTTGAATAACTTGGAAACTATTTAAAATTACAAAAAAATACATTTAAGATCTTCACAACAAGACCTTTCATTTGATATGCCACACGATGCAGTTTTCAGATTTTTTTTTTTAATTTTCCCCTTCCCCCCCAAAAATTACCCTATATATACAGATTTCATCTGCTCACGTCACACCTCTGTGTTTGGGTCACAGGAATTGATATATGTACCAAATTTCAACTTCATCAGTCTAATAGATTCGGAGATAATTGACTGTAAGCGACGGACGGTCAGACACACGAGTGATCCTATAAGGGTTCCGTTTTTGTATTCAGACGTACGGAACCCTAAAAACAGAGAATCGACAATTAAATGTTCATGCTTTACTATTTTTATTACTACACTTGAATTGTCTTTGCACTGAAAGTAAATTCACATGTACACATCTGATCTGAGATTCCCTGAATTATTGTATCGGTTATTATTCAAAATGATGATTAATCGGTAGACCGTATTCAATTCTGTTTATTTGACACTTTTTGACGTTCTCTTCATTAGAGGCTCCCGCTTTAGGCTGAACTAGAAAATGCTGAAATGTCACTGTCAAGTGACAACACAAAGCTTACATTGTATTTCAGGTAGTAAGTAGGATGGAACAGCCGAGCGCGCGGGCGGCGGTGCGGGCGGCGGGGCGCATGGCGGCGTGGCGGCTGCACGCGTACGGCGCGCCGCCCGAGCTGCGCCTGGACGCCGCCCGCGTGCCGCCGCTGCGCGCGCCCGCCGACGTGCGCGTGCGCGTGCACCACGCCTCCGTCAACCCGCTCGACGTCGCCATGACGAGTGAGCTTACTAATAATAATTTGCGGCGACAACTAACTAAATCGATTCAAATACATAATCTTCATATAATCATCAATCAAGACAGTTTAGTTAATTGTTTCTCGTACTAGATCATACTTTTCTTATTTGTTGATCTGGGGGCACGGAAGTGCCGGGGGCCTATTTGATGTCAAAAATCAAAGAACTGAAGAAGAATTTACCAGATGATTGATGGATTTCATTATTTTTTAGAACTAAACAAGCAGCTCTATCAAGACTTGGCTGGTTTTTTACAGAATATTTTTGGTGGTGAAATGTTCGTCTAGTGCTAAAAAAACCTTACGATTTTAAGGCCACTGATGTGAAAGACCGCATTAATTCCAGCGGGTTACGGGTCACGCGTACTGAACACGCTGCGCGCGCTGACCGGGCAAGAGGGCGGGGAGTTCCCGCTGGTGCCGGGGCGCGACTTCGTGGGCGAGGTGGCGGCGGCCGGGCCCGGGGCGCGGTTGCGGCGGGGCGCCCGCGTGTGGGGCGTGGTGCCGCCGCACCGCCCCGGCGCGCACGCCGATTACGTCGTGCTCGACCAACGATGGGTAAAAACAGACATGCATAAAAATCTCACAGAGAGGGCAAATAATCTTAGAATGTTAAAAACCACGTACCTATAGCGGGATGGCTATATAATAGAATTGAGATTCGGGAATATTGACAAGATCTTGTAAAATAGTGGCATCCAGAGGATATAAATTCGGTCGTCGTATTTTTAAGCGCCCGGAATCACGCGACAATGTTTCAGTTCTAGATTTTTTTTCGCCGTAAATAAAATTATAAGTGTGTTTTTTTCCTTCTCTGTCTATTCCAGGTAGGGCCGGCGCCTCGCACGCTGGGCGCGGAGGCGGGCGGCGCGCTGTATGCGGCCCTGTCGGCGAGCGCGGCGCTGCGCGCGGCGGGCGTGTGGGCACACGGCGCCCGCGCGCGCCGCGTGCTGCTGCTGGGCGCGGGCGGCGTGGGGCTCGCCGCGCTGCAGCTGCTCGTCGCGCACGGCGCCGAGGTCACTGTCTGAAAGCGTTATTTCACTGGCGGCGACAGTTGTCTGCGTAGATGCCATGGCCTTTTATACCTCTTCAGCAATTTTTGCCAAAGAACGCATTTCGCAAAAGGCAAAAGTACTTTCACACAATATGCTTTATCCTGAATTTACAATTTCTTCGAAACCCTAATAAGCCGTCACTTGTACTTAATAGGTGGTGGTGGGGTGCTCCGGCGAGCAGCGCGCGGCGGCGCTGTCGCGCGGCGCGGCGGCCGTTCTGGACCGCCACGGGCCCGACTACGGCCAGCAGCTCGTCAGCGCCGGACCGTGAGTGCAATAACCTACGCTCATGCTGCACGAATGTTTCAGCCACAATTTTTTGATGACAACAAGAAGAAAGAATGCAAGATTTCGGTCTTACCGAATAAAGAGGGAATGAGATGGAAGGCGAAATTGAAATGTACAAAATTGTGGATGCACTTTTTCGTGCATAAAATTTCGTGTATGAAAGCGGGTGTTAAAAGCAGGAAAAAGCATAGTAGCTAGTCAGTTGTACTGCCTTTTCAATTTGTGTTACTTTATATGAGGATTCGAGTGTGTTAGGATAAACGGAGCGCACACTGAGTGATTTAAGATTGAGAAAGGCATTAGGCAAGGATGTGTTGCGTTACCGTGGCTGTTCAACCGATTAATGGATAGTTGTTTGTCAGATTGTAAGAGTCTGAAAGTGGATTAAGGATGAATGAGTTTTGCATACGAAATGAATAAAGGTGAAAGTAAGTAAAACTAATACGTGTTTGAAATTGAGAATGAAATGACAGCATGTAACATTTTAATTGGAGGAGAAAAAGTTGAGCAAGGAAAAAGTTTTTATATCTAGGTTCAAAGTTTACATCAGATGGCAAGTGTGATAGTGATATTAAAAGGAGAGTGACAGCGGGGAACATGGTGAATGGAGCGTTGCATGCTTAGAGAGCAGTCAGAAGTAGTCCAAAAATCGCTTGGCGGTGCATAAGGGCGTGTTGGTTCCCACATTAATGTATGGACGCGAAAGTTGGGTGCGGCAAAAGAAGCACGAAAGCAGAATAAATGCGGTGAATGAGAGCGTTAAGGAGTATCGGTGTGAAATTGAATGACCGGATCAGAAACATCGTGATAAGGGAATGCTGTGATGTGAAAGAAGCTGTAGTTACAGAAATGAGAGAGTGATTGAGTCGCTCGGCAAGATCGTTAACCGCCATCGTGTCGCCGCAGCTACTACGCGATCATAGACTGCGCCGGGCTGGGCGGCTGGGAGGCCGCGTCCCGCCCCTGGCAGTACTCGCGCTTCGTGACGCTGTCCACCCCGCTGCTGAGCGAGACGGACGCGCGCGGCGTGGCGTGCGGCGCGGCGGTGGCGGCGGCCACGCTCGCGGCGCAGTGCGGCGCGGCGGCTCGCACGGCGCCGCGGGCGGCCCACACGGCGCCGCGGGCGGGCCACACGGCGCCGCGGGCGGCCCACACGGCGCCGCGGGCGGGCCACACGGCGCCGTGGCCGCCGCACGTGCGCTGGGCGTACTTCGTGCCGCGCGCCGACGACATCGAGCTGCTGCGGCGCATGGCCGAGAGGGGACAGGTGCGGTATTGTTCTTCTTAATGGCGTTAATCCAGGTGACGCTTGTGGATGTAACCGAAATTTGCACCAACAGGCATATTTGAGGTCGTTTCGAGGCTTTGTGACGATCAGCTAATGATCGTGCCTATCGACGAGGTATTATCCATTCGCACTATTAATAAAGAGGAAAACTTGTATTTTTATAACGAATCAACTTAACAACAACGAATTAGATTTCAGACAGATTAATCAATATTTATAAAGTAATCCGGCGGAAAAAGTGCTTCTGAAAAGCTTTTCTTGCGTGCGCTGGGCACCTGGTTGATTCATACACTGTACTACAAAAATATAGGTTATCTATAAAAGGTACGCAATATATCTAACTTCTATTATTAAGTAACTTTATGTTATTTTATATGTAAAAAAAATATGTAAATATATAGGTACATTTTAAGCATTATCACTACTACACAATGATATTAATTCTTATTATTAAAAGTTATTTCATTATCGAGATAATTTTACGGAGATAAATTTCGCCCTTTACAGCACATTAATAAGATTTATGGATTTTTAAAATAACGTGAAATTAAAATGCGCGCTTCGAGTTATTTGATGTACATAGGTCATCACTGCAGGTCGGTCGTGAAGAGAGTTGGCGCGGCGTGCCCATGGATTGAGTGCGAACAGTGCGTGTGGAGGCACGAGTTCAATCCTACCTGGGCTAGGTACTCTTTTCAAAGTTACCTATGTCATTCATTTTAGAGTAAACAGATGGTCTAACGGTCATTTTTAATGGAAGAAATTTTTAATTTTGATTAGTAAATTATATTACTTAAAGGTAAAAATTACAGTGATAAATTTAATATCTCCGCGGATTCTTCTGCGAAAAAATGCCTCGGAAAAAAGTACTTTATACTCTGAAGCGCTATGTATTGAATTTTATCCTAAAATGTTACGCGTTTAGAATAATTCCTAACTAACTATTGCTATTTAGATAATTGTGTATATTACATGTTTATTAACCTTGGTCGTGTAGTGAACACTCATAGGATTTCGAGGGATCGGTAAAACGGGTCATTGTGCGTACTAATTCGCGGGCAAGTTATGCAAAGCCCACTGGAAGCCGTCAGGAGTACTGAGAGAAATAAGAGGACCTTATTACCTTTCATCCAGCAAAAATACTGCTTACGTTGAAATTGCGTAATACAACAATGTCCGTGAGCGAAGCCGCGGGCAACAGCTAGTATTCTGGATTTGTTGGTTGGGATTGGAATTTCAAAATTGTATTCCATAAAAAAAATATGAAATATTTTATTTTTGGAATACCATTTAGAAATTCATCAACATCCATTGGTTCTTTTAAAAAAGTTTTAGTTTTGTCTGAAAATATGAAATAAGTAAAAGGAACTCTTAAAAATATTGGACACAACACGTAGACCGTATCAGTAAATAATTCCCACTATTTTGTTTGGACTGTTGAAAAATAGAAATAAAATTGCAAATAAGTTTATCATCTGGCAGATAACTGATATGTGTTATTAAACAATAAGCATGTAAATAGATAAACGTACCTGATATAGGAGTGATATTAGAGAGGTCAATCCGAATTTGCGGAGGGTATCTCGCGCGACCCATGAAATTGTGATCCCGACAGCGGCGAGTGATCGCGCTCAAGCGAGAGCGGAGGCGGACACTAGGTGCAGGGGATCATAACGCGTCAGGAAGCTAGTCGCCAGCGCCAGTAAAAGTAAAACGTAAACAAGCCGAGCTTTCAACAAGCTTCGTCTTGGTTACGTTTTTTTAGCTTTTATTACTTTCGCATGTAACGCTGTCCTTTTCTTATCATTTATCTCTTTAAATATGGTCATTGAATGTAACAAAAAAGAAATCCAGTACAGTGGACAACTACTACAACTACTACAACTACAGGTCCCATATGATAGATAACCAATGATGAACCACGTAAAAAAGAACATAACATGCGAGCTCTATTTGTAATCTCAACTAATCTGCATTAAATTTATAAGTGCGAGTGATCAGCACTCGGTAGTCGCGTGACAGCGGCGTTGTTGTATCGACAGCGTCAGGCACGGGGTCACGCTTCTGACCTCACTGTACTGTTTACATTATTTTCATAAGTTCAAATAAAGAACTTTCAATTTTACGATTCGCCTAGTTTACGTACTTCTAGGTAGTGGAGGTTGAAGGGCTATGAAGCATTATTCTTCCTCCTTGCTTTAGTCCCGGTTGCATCCTCATCACTCTGGAGAGCAGCCCAGGGTAAGCCTTTTACCATGGATACTGGATTGGGCGAGTCAGGTTCTTACACGGCGCGACTCCTATCTGACCTCCGCAACCCTTGCAGGTAAACCCAACCCGCATTAGATCGTTCATGGTTACACATCCAGATGCCTGAATGTGCAGGTTTTCTCACCATATGTTCCCTCACCGTAAACATCGGCTAGTATTTTAACTAATGAAGGGGTTTGAAGCATTAATTCCCTGTAAGTAATAAAATTTATTGGCGATATTTGTTCTTAGAAATTAAACTTACATTTAAACATTATGCAGATACAGAACAGTACAGGACAACGGATAAAAAATGTTGTAAATGATAAATTGGAAGCTTCTTACACTTCATTCAAATTGAAGTAAACCCAACCATAAGATTTAATGTTTGGTAGAGTTGAAATCATCACTTTCTTTGTATAATCATATCGTCGAGAAAGCCTAAAGACGTTTGTGTGGAGATAAACATAAATTGAGACCGCACTTTGGACAGCTGAAGTTTGCACCGCTTAATTAACTGAACTTTACAATAATATTTAAATAACTTTATTTTTAGATAGAGATTTAATGTCGCTATATTTGAAACTGATAACTGCGCAGTTTGTTTGTTTGTTTGCGCACACATTGTTCTATGGAATGTTTTTTTTAAAGTGTGAAGAGGTTCATATATTATAGTTTATCTAGTTGTATTATATTGTATTTGTTCTATTTTTAAGACCTTTAATATGTACGCGTTTCGATACGTTCTTTTAAACCTCCAAGAATTGACATAACATAAGTATAGCTACAATTGTTCGTTGTTACTGGATTGACGACGTTAGAGCTTGGATCATGTAGAGCTTATGCGAATTAATTATTGATGAATTTACAAATTGTATGAAATTCTATCCAGCAGTTTTGAATTTCTAATGAACAGAAATACATGGCCGAGAAACTTGTGCTTTATTTAATAGGGACTTTTTTGTGTTTTGTCAAGCATATAGGATAATAAGGTAGTCGACGACGTCAATAGACGATAGTTTGCCTACATCCTGGTGTTCAAAGCCGTCGGTTTCCAACACGTGTACCGTATTGAACGTCGTGATTGCTGTCGGCAGTTTTCCGTGGCGGTGGAGCGCGTGTACCCGTGGAAGCGAGCGAAGGAAGCGTACGAGCGAGCGGCGCGCGGCGCGGCGCGCGGCAAGCTGCTCATCGACTTCACGGACGACGCGGAGTAGCGCGCTATCTGTTAGTGTCGACGCAGGGAAGGAAAATATATGGTGCTATAAGCTGACGTTATAATTGTTCCAAAAACAAGTTTAGTGCTCTGTTTTATTCCAAAAATGCAAAGTAGTGTTTAAACTGAGGGATGAAATATTTTACACAGAAATAGAGCAAGAAATTAATACACATCCTTATTGCCGAACAACATATTGTGCAATGAAATGTCATTACGAGCAGTATAATTATTAGAGGGCATGACGAGGCTAAGCTAATGCCGCACCTAGTGTCACTGAGTTCAAAACCCTATCTTAATATAACATTTGTTTGATCTTATGCAAAACTTACTTTTATTTTGTAAACATTCATGTAGACTGGTTATTCATGTACGTCGTCGATTAAGTTTAGGACACTTTTTTATTGTAAACTTATAATCAAAACTAATGAATTGCGATAGTCGCTATCGCAATTCACCGTAAAATGTGTAAATTGGACTAACGTTAGTTACATTATCTAGTTATTATTCTTAACTGAAAAATAACATTGATATATGCTGCAAAAACATTTAATAGGTACTAAAAAGAAGTGAAGTTACTTAACTGAGGATTTCAGAAAACAAGAGTTTCCATAAGTACGAATAAACATGTTCTTAATATAAAAAGGAAAAGAGGCGAAGAAAATGTATGACTCACCTCAAACAAGCATTACCTTAGCCATTAATTGAAATGTGAAAGTAAATACAGTCATTGTTGTAACTTAATTCTATTCTTAAAATACAATGGAGTTGACGTCTGTGATATCATTATGTATTTTTGAGCTGAAATTTTTCTTGTTTAAGAAATAACAATGCGGAAAATGTGTACATCTTGTCTGCTTGACGCGTGAGGCCGAGCCACGAGTCGAGCGCGTAATCGAGACATAGTAGCAGCTTACCCAATGTTTGCAATATCATTTTTAAATATTCGCGGTTATGTTTTTTTGCTAACAATGTTCAAACAAAAATATTTTGTGTTTTTCTGTAGTCTGCAAATATTTAGTTATTATTTAAATACAGATTTTTACATAATGTTAATTTGTTTATGTGTATTGAAACGTGTTTTCCCGCCCTAAGTAACTTGCCACGCGCACAGACGTCATAGAAAATTTTAAATTTCTCTGTATAAATAAATACAATAAGATAGTAAAAAAGTGTAGTGCCGTGTGGTTCCCGGCAAAAATACAAGAAAGAATAGGACCACTCCATCTCTTTCCCATGGATGTCGCAAAAGGCGACTAAGCGATAGGCTTATAAACTTAGGATTAATTTTTAGGCGATGGGCTAGCAACCTGCCTCTATTTGAATCTCAATTCTATCATTAAGCCAAAAAGCTGAATTTCCATTCAGTCTTTTCAAGACTGTTGGTTCTGTCTACCCCGCAAGGGATATAGGCGTGACCATATGTATATATGTAAAATAGTTTACATTAAATATTTTACCAAAAAATAAAAAAGTGGCGATTAAAATACACGGTTTTTACAGATGGATTGCATATAATACATAGCGTTGTCAAAACTTTGTTACATCAAATCAGTTAAGGGAAAAAGAAGGAAATCACAAACAATTATTGAACTGAGAGCTGACTAGGATCAGATGCCAGGATGGTAGCGTTGTGAAAGGAGAAGAATGTGTACTAAAGATATGGAAGGACTATTATGAAAGTTTATTTGAAAAAAAGGAAGGAAATAAGAAAGATTTCTGCTATAGCGAAGAAAAAGAGAATGAGATGGAAGGCGAAATTGAAATGTTCGAAATTGTGGAAGCACTTAAGAGTATGAAAGCGGGTAAGGCTGCTGGGTATGATAGAGTGTCGGTCGGGATGCTAAAAGCAGGAAAAGGCGTAGCTAGACAGTTGTACTGCCTTTTCAATTTGTGTTGGAGAAGCGGCCGAGTACCAAAAGATTGGTGTAAGGCTGTTATCGTGCCACTTTACAAAGGAAAACGGTCACAGCTGGACTGCAAAAATTATCGTGGTATAAGCCTACTTAGCGTCGTCGGCAAATTGTATGCTAAGGTATTGATTAATAGAGTCAGGAATGAAACTGATGACAAAATATGGGATGCTCAAGCGGGATTTCGAAAGGGAATGGGATGTACTGATCAGGTCTTTTCCTTGCGGTGCATAGCCGAAAAGTTTTTGGCCAAGAGTCAAAAAGTCTATTGCACATTCGTAGATCTGGAAAAGGCCAGTGACAGAGTTGAGAGGAATGAATTGTGGTCAGCACTTTCTATGCATGGGGTAAGCAGTCTCTTAATACGAGCACTGAAATCCTTATATGAGGATTCTAGTGCTTGTGTCAGGATAAACGGAGCGCACACTGAGTGGTTTAAGATTGAGAAAGGCGTTAGGCAAGGATGTGTTGCGTCACCGTGGCTGTTCAACCTATTTATGGATAGTTGTTTGACAACTTTGAAAGAGTCTGAAAGTGGATTAAGGATGAATGAGTTACTCGTCAAATGTCTGCTCTATGCCGACGATCAGGTTATACTGGCGTCATCAGCGGAGGAGTTACAGGAGATGGTAAACTGTATGCATGAAGCTTTAAAAGAGAAAGGAATGAAAGTGAACGTAAGTAACACTAAAACACTGGTTTTTGAAATGGAGAAAGAAATGACAGCATATAATATTTTGATTGGAGGAGAAAAAATTGAGCAAGTGAAAGAGTTTGTATATCTAGGATCAAAGTTTACATGGCAAGTGTGATAGTGATATTGAAAGGAGAGTGAACGCGGGGAACATGGTGAATGGAGCTTTGCATGCCTTTATGAGCAGGCAGAAACTATCCAAAAGCGCTCGACTGGCTGTGCACAGGGGCGTGTTGGTACCGACATTAATGTATGGGAGTGAAAGTTGGGTATGGCAAAATAAGCATGAAAGCAGAATAAATGCAGTGGAAATTAGAGCGTTAAGGAGTATGTTGGGTGTGAAATTGAGTGACAGGATAAGGAACAGCGTGATAAGGGAATGTTGTGATGTGAATGAAGATGTAGTTACAGGAATAGAAAAGGGTATGTTAAGATGGTTCGGTCATGTGGAGAGGATGAATGAAAGCAGGTTGACTAAGCAGATATACAAGGAGAGTGTGGAGGGAAAGGTCGGAGTGGGAAGACCTAGACGAACGTATCTTGATCAAATTAAGGAAGTCCTGGTAAAGGGTCAGGTCAAAAGTACCCGAAACCGCCGAGCTTGTATGAAGAGAGTTATGAATGTGGATGAAGCGAAGGAAGTATGCAGAGATCGTGACAAGTGGAAAGAGGTAGTCTCTGCCTACCCTTCCGGGAAAGAGGCGTGATTTTATGTATGTGTATGTATGTAATTATTGAACTCATTATATAATAATCCACTCTATATGATAAATCCACGGCGTTATCAACAAATTGCAATTTCTTTCTAACGAAAGCGTCGGTTAAAGCGAACGCTTGTTCGCAAACTCGTTCGTTGTATTGACGCGCCGACGTCACCGGCACACGCCGGTAGACAGTGATACTTATTTTGTCTTAGAACGTATTTTTTTTAAAAAAACATATCTATTACATTCTATTGAATAAGACAAGTTTTCTTTGACGTGGTTGATAGTACAAGTGACGTACGTTGTATGTCTCTATTCTGAGGGTTAAACAATCAAAAACAATATTGGCAATACTGAGTCAAGGTGAGCCATGCGCAGTAAATCTATTTTCTAAGGGATTCATACGACAGAACGGGGTAATACACCCCTGGGAATTACCGGCCTGTTATGAATACTTATGAAGTAGCAAAAGGACGTAACACTAAAATAAAAACCGCTAAAACTTTTAGTATTTATGATTTTATTTGTAAACTCTTTATCGCAAAAAAAAACATAAACAGTTCCTGGAATAAAAAAAGGTACAATGGAATTGCGGTTTCACTAAAGAATAACGCCACTCCATCTCTTTCCCTTGGATGTCGTAAAGGGCTGCTGAAGGATAGGATAAACTAAGAATTCTTCTTATAGGCGATGTCAGCTTTAATATAGGTAAGTAAACAACAAAGGTAAACACGATATCTACGTTGTAGCTTTCGTCACTTAGCACACTAGTGTATTAGTGGAAACTTGCAGATGACGCGGGCGCTGACGCGTGCGCCGGCGCACCGGTGGGGATGGGACAGGTTTCCGTGTTTGCTCTGTCGGCGGCCAAGGTCGCGCTGCGGGGGCGCCGGTGCAGACATCGAGAACCGTTCCGGTGCTGTGCACCACATATTGTCAATTTCTGCAACATGGATCTTCTCAGTGTCACAGGGTCCGATCCTCGGAAGTACGAGAAATTAATCAGTCCTTTTGTACTTCTCACTAGCAACAGAGAATTTGATTAGGGACCGCATCTATTTCAAAATGTTTACAAATTGTTTGTAATTTCCCAAGTAGGGGTATGTTGATCCTAAGAGTCCCAATCGCTTACGAGTCTTCGAACCACAGCTACGCTGCAAGTGTTTACAGCCCCAGGACATAAGAGGCAGAAACGCAGAATAGCTATCCAACTGTGTTGAATTGAGCATCATATATTACTATAATTAGAAACCATATCACTCACTGACTTACTTTACCAACTAAAAACTAACTAAAATATGCGATGGAGTTCGGCGAAGGACAAAGGGTGTAGTTGCGGGCGAAAGTTAGTGACAAGTTTGTTTACAAGTCAGCCGTAAGTTATAAGAATTTTATTATCAATCAGTAATTTAGATATCATGATCACTGAAAATTTCATAAGGTTACTTTTCCGGTTTAGTTAAGTTTAAAGTCGTAAGTCGTCGAAAGTACACGACTTGTTGTTTGAGATAATTTAATTTTCTTATAAATTAGCACGATTGTTTATGTCGCATGTGATTGTATGCAGCCGGCCAACGCCGCGACCAGCCAGCGAGCACGCCACTACTCCACATTACTACCTACGCCACACTAACATTGTGTCATATTCATGAAGGAAATACAGATGTACTCTGTGGCCCATGTGCTCGTCTTGTGAGATAACAGTAAACTGCGTGCGCTGATAACCCGCTGCGTGCGAGGTACATGGCAATCCGCAATTAGAAACGAATAAAAACAAAGAGTTTGATGTTTCGTTAGCATGTTTTGAAGTCTTTACTTAAATACAATGTTCCCGGGCGACCGAAACAGGGGGCACTATTCGTTACAAATTTTAAACAAAACCGAGAACTGGAACAAAACATATGTATGTAGAGTTGTGACGAAAGATGCAAAAGTAGGATAAACCTTTTTCTAACGATCAAAGAGAAAGTCAGTAACTATGTGAGATGTATTAAAATTATGAATATTTCAGATCCGATCAGAATAACTGGGCGGAATAGTCGATACGCTAAACAGATTTAGGAAAAGCAACCTGTCACTATTTTCTTTTGAATTGAATTTCATTATATCATTAAGCCAAACAGCTGAACGTAGCCCTTTAACCCTTTTCACGACTGTTGGTTCTGTCTACCCAGCAAGGGATATACCTAGACATGATTACATATATGTATCTATGTTAGTTTTATAAACTGTGGACAAATTGTAAATTAGACGGTTTACACCAAGGCAAATAATGATTAAGTAAACGCTTACAACATCGGGATATTCATTTGGTAAGTGCAAGTAAGGTATGATTGTGGTATGGAGTATCGAAAGACAACTTTTTTGTTTTTTGCGTTACGAAGTCAATGCACGCTGGGTCTAGGTTCTAATCTGAGAAGCTCACGAAAAACGGTACCTTCGAATAGTCAATCGATTGCGATGTGATAGTATGCACTAGATTTGCAAGTGCAAGACGAGCTTTGTCCGAGCCGCGGCCGGCGGGCGGCGGCCGGAGCGGCGGCGCACGGCGGCGCGGCGTGCGCCCGCTGCCATTGGCCGCGTGCACGTGGCCTGATCTCGCACCATGGCAACGCCGCGCCCCGCGCCACGGACAAACCCCGAGCTAGATATCGCGACAGGATCGACGGCCGGCCGCAGTCGCGACACTCACCAGCCCGCGGCTCCACGCTCGCAGCTTATACATTTCGCCGGTCGATATCGCGAACCCATACTATTACGACGTTCTATGTTACGATTCCATCATCACTATTAGACCACTGAGAGTGCTTAACTACTTCGTATTTGGGTCAAAAAACTTGTCCGATACTTTTCGCGAACAAATCTGATTCCCGGCTGGACACCAGCTGCAGTGCATCAACGGTTATTACATTGACTTGCGGATTGCATTTTATATTGACGTAAGTTTATTATTTTATTTTAACGACTAATGTCAGCAATTTATTTCATTTTCTAATTTTTAAGTTCCACGAGCAGTATGAAATTTTTGCGTAAGTAGGTACCTATCAACCGTACCAAAGTTTTACAAAGTTTATGCAAACTATATTATAATATAGTTCATACGCTTATGCAGCTTTGTGATACCTGCCATTATATCAGTAAGAATCGAATAATTATCAGTTAGGTAGGTACCTACTAATATTCTTTATTTTTATAAAATAAATTTTCTTGTCTTAAAGGACGTTAATATAAGGCAAAGCTTGTAGTTTAAGAAGAGTAATATAGGCGCAAGATATAGGTACAAACATTAACGAGCAAATTTTATATAAATGAATATTATTAAAATGATTATACATATTTGAAACATTAGAAAACGGATGCAAATTTACTGCGGTCCGTCAATACCTGCGACGAATAGCGTCGCGGCGGTCGGCGGCGGCGGTCGGTGGTCGGAGCCCGCCGGCCGCAAGACGTTGTTCCTGACACAACAGATCATGTCACGCGAGCGTGCTACACAAATACCGCGCTACATTATGTACTTATGCGCTACTTCCTATTGTCACCTCATCAATCAACAGACCTAACATTGTCCAATTCAACGGACAAATATCGGAAAAAGTATTTAAAAAAAAATATCTTTTTTTTTGTTGGGGCTTGAACTTGGACCGCCAACTTCACAGTCTCACGCGCCAACCATAGTACCATCGAGGCCGTTGCGGTGGTGTCAAAATAAAAGTAGACTACATACATACATATGGTCACGTAAATATCCCTTGCGGTGTAGACAGAGCCAACAGGCATGACAAAACTGAATGGCCACGTTCAGCTATTTGGCTTAATGATAGAATTGAGATTCAAACAGTGATAGGTTGCTCGCCCATCCCCTAAAAAAAATTCCAAGTTTTTAAGCCTATCCCTTAGTCGCCTTTTACGACATCTATGGGAAAGAGATGGATTGGTCCAGTTGGTCCTATTCTTTTTTGTATTGGAGCCGGGAACCATACGGTAGTAAAGTAGACTAACAAACCAAAAATCTTTTACGTGAGAATTACGCATGTTGTGTGCGGCAAAATCAGAATACTTTATTATCAAACTGATTTTCACTTATATTTATATATTATAGGTATTATGCTGTCGTGCAATGATAAATGACTTTGAATTTTAAATTTCGTAACTTATTTGCAGGCAAACTCATGCCTTGAGTTCATTCAAATGTCGATAACTTTTTTTTTTGCGAACCGATTTTGATGAAACAAATTTTAAATGTTTTTCTGAGTTAATCGGTGAAAATTGGTGAAAGTTTTAAGTAAATCGGTTCCGCACTTTCGGAGATAATCGTGATCATATATACAGACAGACAGACAAGAAATTCAAGAAAATATTTTTGCTTTTAAGTGTGTTTTATTATATGTATAGATATGTACATTCTATCGCCAAAAAAATCTTTTAATTGCATTGTTGGCTAAAGTTGAGTAGCCTGTGCAATGACGATAAAAGGCACGAGGTATCACCCTGTCAATATTAATTTGAATAGGCGCGAAAGAGTTAAATTAAATTCGCGTACTTACCAAAGCATGGCGAATCCTGGTACGAAAACCATTATTGTTTCATATTACGTGTTTTAAGTCACTACAAGAAAGCAAACATTGGAATCTTATTACTAAACAAACTCTTTATATGACGTAAATTAACTCTACACAAAGTACCTACATATTGTGCTAGTATTTATACTACGAAACGCGAAAGAACGCTTTTCATTTCAATATTCTTTAAAACATTAATACAAATACTAGAAGAGATCATTACCATCCTACCTTGTACTGATTATGTCCTCATGTCTCTACGGAGGAGGAATCGATATAAAGATTATATGTTAAAACTCTTGACCCATTTTATTTGGATGGTCACAATTTGATCTAGCTAAAAGAATTTTGTCAAGAAGATAAATGACCTAGTTGTTTCAGAAACATTTTAAAGTCTGATACGAATTTTATGAATCTGATGCAATTAACACGTATTTCAAAAAAGAGACCCAAAGTTCCTTAGAGACAACGACAACAACACAACTTTCCCAATATCTGGCTGTTAGAGGGTAGTTTCTTATTGCAGGGGCATAGCGTGCTCTGGGACCCCTGCAATAGGACTCGTTGCTGAGATGAGTAGACATTTCTGTGTAGCATATGTTGATGTAGTTATCCCTTAAGATCGAAGATAATTTTTTTATTGTTGCGAACCAAGTATTAATTCATACAAAATATTCTGCAACAAGGCCTTCAGGAGGCACGTTTTTAACTTACATATCACGTGTGACAGCCATTCGCCCTACTCCACGTTTTCCATGTTTTTACCATGTTTAAATTGTTAAACCAGTAACATTTGCATATGTTTCGCGTTAATTTCTACATTTTACGCAAAAAAGTGTAGGAGACTGCGCACTTCGAGTGGAGACAATGTTGTTGCAACTATTGTAAGGCTTCCCGTTTGATAGGGACTGTGGCGGCGGCACATTTTATTTGTTGTGTAGATATTTTGATCTAACAACTCGCACACATTCATACTCCCTTAGTCGTAAGCGTGTAGGTGTGTATATTTACATTTATTTCCAATCTTCTGGCGTTACGGCCATTATTTAGTCAGTATTGGACTTTTAACGTTAGATTGATCTATGGATTCATTTACAGAAACTATAGACCTGTGAGAATTGTATGCCGATGATAAGACAAGACACCAAGCCTCATTTAGGGTTGCCGTGAAATCTTGTTATCCATAGACAGGATCGACAAAGGCATCTGATTTTAAATGTTACGGTTTTGGATGTATTGTATTATGAATGAGACCCGCAGGAATGATGTGCAGTAGCCGACCCAGTTACGCGTTGTCGTGGCTCAGTAACTGTAACAGAACTTTAAGTTAGACTAAAATACACGAACATTCCACCTGTGGAGACTTAATTAGATTTTTGTTGTTTTTTCTAATTTCTATCCTTTTTTGTAACTTATCTGTAAGTCTCCCGAAAATTATGAATAAATAATAAATGTACAAGTAAAAATTTAACTGAAATGAAAACAGTAGTTGCGGACTTTCGAGTCGGAATCGGTTTTCATCGTGACAACAGTATCAGTACCTACTACAAAGCACCATAGCGTCGACAAACCAGTTAACTGCGTACCAAATTGCTGGTAAAGAGCAAGTACTTACCGAGTACTTGGTACTACAAATACATAATTCGCTTAGACCGGAAGATGGCAGACTAGTGCAAAATGATCTCTCGGTCAATCGCTCTAATTGGCGCACAAAGACGCCATTGTGCGGCACAGAGCGGCTCGCGGCGGCCTCTCGCAAGAATGGCGAGAGATGCGCAGATTATAGGTATTCTTGCGTTATTCATTATGAGGTCACTGAATCGATTTCACACCGATAATCGTGGAGGTCAAATCGGACGCAGCTTACTACGTATTCCTCCTGCGATAAGCTGATGGTGGTGAGCGACTTCGGCGCACTTTCCGCGGCCCGTGTCCGGACGTTCGTTCGGAACCAGAAGGAAGACAACTCGACCTTGTTCGTCCTTGTGGCATGATAAGCCGTGGCCGGGGTCTCGTGGAAACGTGTCGTCCGGGCCGGGCCGCGACCCTGCTATCGCTTCTCACCCTTTTAACCGCTGTCGCGCTTACCGCTGCAGCACTCGCGTCCCGCGCTCGTCCGCGAACACCTCGCCATCACACATCACTCGCGGTCGCGCGACTCTCCTCTATTGTGCGAACTTAGCGTGTCAAACAAAACTTTTGCAGATTTTAACCTCAATTAATAATCAATCGAGGTAAGCTAGAAAACGATACACTGTTAACAAGACTAAAAAAATCTAGAAATACAGGCGAGATTTAAATTACAGACACTGAAGTGACAACATGCCGGCCCCCACTGTGAACGGATTGAACGGCGCGAGGCCGGAGGATGACATCGTGATGACGGGGCTGTCGGGCCGGCTGCCGGAGTCCGACAGCATCGAGGAGTTCGCCGCCAACCTGTTCGGGGGCGTCGACATGGTCACCGCCGACGACCGCCGCTGGCCAAAAGGTACCTACAAAATCTAAGTGACCCTTTAGCATACAAAAGTGACATGACGACTAAGGAAAGGACAAATAAACATGAGACTTTTCTTATTGGCTGTGATGGGCTACCAACCTGTCACTATTTGAATCTCGATTCTATCGTTAAGCCATACACCTGCACGTGGCCTTTCAGCCTTTTCAAGGCTGTTGGCTCTGTCTACCCCAACAAAGAATAAAGACGTGAGTATATGTAAATATCCCAAAATAAAATATATTTTTATGGATTCATGAAACAATTACAGAATTTTTAAAAACAATAGATAGGTGGCCAAAATTACTTTGAAATTAAATCAACATTTTTCCTATAAACAAATATAGGAAAATTATCGTTACGTGATTACGAAGTCATTGGGCGCGTGCATCTACGCAGCAATTGCGGGCATTCGCGGGAAACTCGGAAGCGATGCGTCGCGTGCAGTAGCCGTGTTTGCGGTCGGTACTCCAGCACGGCGACGCGCGCGGCCGCAACTGCTGCGGCACTGTGATCGCGTGCGCATGTTCTCGAAGCTCATACAGGTGGCGTGTACAGTTCTTATGCGACAATCACCACACCTGGACGGCTAGAGCGGCGGTAGACTAAGATGCCCGAATCAAAGTACAATAATTTGATCGCTAGCCCATGCTCTTACGGTGTGGGCAAAAGTCGTGAGGGAATCTAAACGTCGTGAAGCAAGTGGATATGTATCCATAATCCAATATGGATTAAGTTCCCCTCCAACGGTTGCGGAGGTCAGTCAGATGATGTTTTGATTATAAAATTAATCGTTGAGTTAGTATCCCATAACACAAGTCTCGAACTTTGGGGCTGCCCCAATCTGTGTAATATGTCTAGTATATTTATCTATTGTCTATTCGTTATCCTTTTATGCATACAACTTGGAAGTAATTTTATATTTAATCAGATTTTATTGACACTTCGCAAAAAGATCATCCCTTTGCGAAGTGTCAATAAAAATCGGGTTATAAAATGATAATCATATAAAAAATACAAAGTAATTAGCAAAGTAAGCATAGAGTTAATAGCTTCACCTTCACCTCATCGTTTTTTTTTACATCGGGTTAAGTACCAATTTGTTTCAAGACCAAGAATATTGTCTGATGCGTTTTGTCAGGGTAAGTTATATTGTTGTCTATACGTAAGTTTATCTAACTATGGCGGACCATACTAGGTAAATGGCATTGAACCTAGTATCGATTTTACGCAGTCTTTCAAAGGTCGCTCGGGTTGGGACGTAGGTGTGTCTACTAGCCAAGTAATGATTTTATCATAGAAGTATAAATACGCGTAGTTTATAATTAGAATTGCGAAACGAGAGGGGCCCTGAACCATAAGAAAAGACCAACCAACTAACTAACAGGTGTCAGGCTAAAAATGCCTGGCTTGACATCGTTAAAGATAATATGCCTGCTAAAGGTCTTGAAGACGTTGCAGACCAGTCAAAGTAGACTGAAGGCATATAAATGAAGGCGAGCGGACCCCAGGCCACAAAGCAGAATGGAGGGTGTAATGCAACTGGAAACACGCAACGATGAGAGAGAGATGTTGCAAGTTAAACGTTGCGAACCCGTGCCAAACAATTTCGCAAGACGAGAAACAACGAAGCGACTTTATATATTTTCCCAGCGAGGTTCGTGTGATGATCAAATTGATCAAACGCTGAATGCGTACAGTGATTCACAATGACGATCAATGGACGGCGAGCACCGTTACAGGAGTGGCGCGAGGTGGCGCGATGTCGGCGACCACTCCCCGCGCGGCGCCGGCGCGTCTGTAAAGACGTGCGCGTACGCACAATCACAAACCTACAGCTTTCCTTATCTCAACTACCTGGAACTTATCATAGCAAATGTTTTAATACAGAAATTAGAACCAATGAAAGTATAAGCAGCATTAAAAAGAATTTTGGGCAATATTTATAACTAGCCGCCCAGTATATATAAACCTTACTCTTAAGTAATCACTCTATCTATTAAAAAAATAAATCAATATCCATTTTGTAGTTATAAAGATCCATGCAAAGATGCATATATACAGACGACATCGGGACAGACCGGAAGCGATTTTGTTATGATTATATGGACCAATCATTATTAAGATTTTCCCACTTTATTGCTTGGTACCGATGGTTCGGATCTTATCTTAATATTCGCCAAAAGCATGAATACTACAAGTCAATTATTTAATAATTGACTTGTAGTATTCATGCTTTTGTGTCACATTATCAATATGTAACAGGATAAAATATTCTTCCAAAACAAGAATTCACGAAGCAGTAAATAGATTTTTACGTCATACAATTTGAGCACCGGCTTGCATCATGTTCAATGTTTATGAGCTCGGAGTAATTTCGTCTCGCGCCGGCATTGACCGTGATAATGGCGAAGGTTACGTCACTTCAGCCGCAAGATAATCAATCTATTGCTTTTTATGTTTGGTGATGTTTTAATAAATACGAATAAAAAACAATAACATCATCCAATACACTATTCTGATTACCAATATTATTTTCCGTTTATATAATTGTGATACGTATGTAGCCTATAAATAAATAATGTTTGTGCCCCCAAACAGGTCTCCATGGGCTACCAGAGCGCAATGGGAAGCTCAAAGATTTGGCGCATTTCGATGCCACATTCTTCGGCGTCCACGCCAAACAGGCGCATCTGATGGACCCTCAGCTGAGGCTGCTGCTGGAGCTGACGCACGAGGCCATCGTCGACGCCGGCCTCAACCCCGCGGAACTGCGAGGATCGCGCACCGGGGTTTACGTCGGCGTGTCCAACTCCGAGACCGACGAGATGTGGACGCTCGACCCTGACAAGATCAATGGCTACGCGCTCACCGGGTGCTGCCGCGCCATGTTCCCGAACCGCATCTCGTACACGTTCGACCTGAAGGGGCCGTCGTACGCCATCGACACGGCGTGCTCCAGCTCCATGTTCGCGCTGTCGCAGGCGGTGGCCGCCATGCGCGCGGGGCACTGTGACGCCGCCGTGGTCGCCGGCGCCAACTTGTGTCTCAAGCCCGGCAACTCCCTCAACTTCCACCGGTTGAGCATGCTGTCCCCGGAGGGTCGCTGCGCGGCGTTCGATGCGGAAGGACGAGGTTACGTCAGGTCAGAAGCGACGGTAGTGGTGCTTCTACAAAAACGAGCTGACGCTAGGAGAATATACGCCACAGTCCGTGGCGCTCGAATGAACACAGACGGCTACAAGGAGCAAGGCATTACGTTCCCCACGGGCGCCATGCAGAAGCGGCTTGCGGAGGAAACTTTCGCGGAGGCTCGCTTGCGACCACAAGACGTTGCATATGTGGAGGCTCATGGCACCGGAACTAAGGTAAAGCTCATGGACATTTTCGTTTATTAATTCCGCTCGTGGTGTTTTTTTAGCAACTTTTCTTTTTTTGTTACACTTTAAGTCTAAAATAAAAATAAAAAATCTTCTAGGTGGGCGATCCCCAGGAAGTAAACGCCATAGCAGACCTTTTCTGCAAGGACCGCAAAACGCCTCTACTGCTGGGATCGGTGAAGTCCAACATGGGCCACTCGGAGCCCGCCTCGGGGCTGTGCTCTATCGCTAAAGTTCTTATCGCGATGGAGCGTGGAGTCATCCCCGGAAATTTGCACTTCAAGTCTCCCAACCGTGACATTCCTGCTTTAAATGACGGAAGAATAAAGGTATAAACTAATATTATCTATAATCGTTTTAATATCAAGCGTAAGAGCAACTGAGAAGAATATTTACTAATAAATTGTTTATTTGTATTCAGGTGGTAGACACTAACACACCATGGGATGGCGGGCTCGTGGCAGTGAACTCGTTCGGTTTCGGTGGAGCCAACGCGCACATCATCCTGGAATCAGAACGCAGCAAGCGGCCGAGAGTGACGCACAGCGGGGCGTTGCCGCGCGTCGTGGTCGCGTCGGGCCGCACGGAGGAGGCCGTGACGGCCTTGTTGCGGCAGGCTGCGGCTCACCGCGACGACGCCGAGCTCCACGCCCTGATGGACGCCGTGCACGCGCAAAATATTCCCGGGCACTCGTTCAGGGGATACTCCATTCTTACTGATACTCCGGTCGAAGAGATCGTGGTGAGTTACCTTGATGATGAGTTTTTCCCATCTTCCCACAATGTTACAATATATCGCTCTTTTTATTAACATAATTTTTCTTGTGAAATTAATTAATGACAAGACTTCCCAAAAAGTAAATAAATAAAGTGGTCATGCCTGCGAACAGGAGACAGAGGGCAGCGGCGAGAGGCGCCCGCTGTGGTTCGTGTTCTCCGGCATGGGGTCGCAGTGGGCGGGCATGGCGCGCGACCTCATGCGCCTGCCCGCGTTCGCGGCCACCATCGCGCGCGCGGCCGCCGCTCTGCGTCCTCATGATGTAGACCTCGTCCACATCTTGACAGAGGCGCCCGAAAAGGCCTTCGAGGAAGTCATCAACTCCTTCGTTTCCATTGCCGCCGTGCAGGTGGCGCTTGTAGATGTATTGCGCGCGGTCGGGCTGCGGCCAGATGGCATTGTTGGACACTCCGTCGGAGAATTAGGTTTGTGAGGAGTTTTATCTGTTTAAGGTTAAAATCTTGTGAAGTGAACGGTTGATATTATTCTGATAACATTCATAGTCACGTCTATCCCTTGCGTGGTAGACAGAGCCAGCAGTCTTGAAAATACTGATAGGCCACTCAGATCAGCTGTTTGGCTTACTGATAGAATTGAGATTCATATTAAGAATATTGAACAGGCATGGTGACGCAAAACATTCCTGTCTAACACCTTTGTAGACAGCCAGTCAGTGTATGTGTGTGATATATACATATTCTTGTGTAATTTCAGGTTGTGCATATGCGGACGAGACTTTAACAGCAGAACAAGCGGTGCTCGCAGCCTACTGGAGAGGACGAAGTATCGTAGACGCCAAGCTAGCTCCGGGCGCCATGGCAGCCGTGGGGCTCACGTGGGAGCAGTGCGAGGAGCGCTGCCCGCCGGAAATCGTTCCAGCTTGTCACAACGCCAACGACAGTGTTACAGTATCCGGTCCTGTCGAATCCATTGAGAAATTCGTTGCGTCATTATCATCTGAGGGAGTGTTCGCTCGTCGCGTCAATAGCAGCGGCGTGGCCTTCCACAGTAAATACATCGCGGCCGCGGCACCGCTCCTTCGGAAACGTCTCGAAACGGTCATTCCCAACCCGAAACCGAGGTCGGCGAAGTGGATCTCGTCATCGTTGCCGCAAGACAAATGGGACTCGGAAATTGGTAAGTGTTGAAACATCTAATCTAATTTTTTTTCCAAAATACAATTCCGACTAAAGATTTCATAAGAAACGTGAAACATTTTCTGAGTGCGAATTATTCTATTTGACGTTATGAATTCCGCAGCGAAGCTGAGCAACGCGGAGTACCACGTGAACAACCTGCTGTCGCCGGTGCGGTTCGCGACGGCGCTGCGGGCGCTGCCGGAGCGCGCGCTGCTGCTGGAGGTGGCGCCGCACGCGCTGCTGCAGGCCGTGCTGAAGCGCGCGCTGCCGGCGCCGGCCGCGCACGTGGCGCTCGTGCGCAAGGACGCGCCCGACGCCGCGCTGCATCTGCTCGCCAGCATCGGCAAGTGAGTGCCGCTCCGCCGGCTCGTCGGTCTGCGTCTCGTGCCCGCGGCTCACCCGTGCTGTCGTTCTGTGCAGGATCTACGCGGCCGGCGGGCAGCCTCGCGTGGGGCAGCTGTACGAGCGCGTGGAGTTCCCCGTCTCCCGCGGCACGCCGGGGCTGGCCTCCAGCGTCCTGTGGGACCACTCCACCGAGTGGAGCGTGGCGCACTTCGGCAACAACCAGCGCACGGGGGAGAGCGTGTTCGAGTTCGACCTGAACCGCGCCGAGGACGCCTACCTCGCCGGACACGAAATTGACGGGCGCGTGCTGTTCCCTGCCACCGGCTACATCGTGAGTGTCGCCTTTTTAATAGGAAATGATGCTTACAAAATAATGCTTTACATCTTTTTATATTAATACATAATCTTATTTTGCAGAACCTTGTTTGGAGAACGGTAGCTAAATTACATAACAAAAAAATCGAAGAAACCGCAATAGTTATCGAAGACATGAGCTTAAAGCGCGCCACTATCATCAACAGAGAGACGCCAGTGCGCTTCCTCGTCAACATCCTGGACGGCACCGGCGAGTTCGACGTGTGCGAGGGCGGCAGCGTCGCCGTCACCGGGAGAGTGCGGCTCGCAAATGAACCGGCGAAAGAGTGGCTGAATTCAGATATCCCAAAGGCGGCCGACGAGCCCGACCTGCTCCCGCTTACGCCGCAAGACGTTTACAAAGAATTGAGACTGCGCGGATATAACTACAAAGATCTCTTCCGGGGTATTAAAATCTCTGACGCACGAGGCACAGACGGCGAGTTATTCTGGAAAGGCAACTGGATCCCCTTTATGGATACCCTTCTTCAGTTCGGCATCATTAGTAAGCAGACTCGCGAGCTCTGCTTGCCGACACGCATCCAGCGCGTGCTGATAGACCCGGCGGCGCAGCAGGCGGCGCTGGCCGCGGCCGACCCCGCCGCGCCGGCGCTGGCGGTGCGCCGCTGCAAGGACACCGACATCACCGTCTGCGGCGGCATCGAGTTGCGCGGCGTCAAGACGAGCCTCGCCCCGCGCCGCATCAACCCGCAGGCGCCACCCAAACTGGAGAAGTACGTGTTCCTGCCGTACGACAACGCGAACATCGGCACGGAAGACACCTCGCGCTCGAAACGGGACGCACTGACTGTGAGCCTTCAAATTTTGCTCGAGAACGCGGGCACGTTACGACTGAAGCTAACCGAGGCAGCCTTGGAGCGGCCGGCGGAGGGGTTGTTGACCCCGCTGGCCGTGCAAGCGCTGGAGGCCGAGCCGCAGGTGCGCGTGGAGGCGAGCGTGGCCGCTGGAACCAATACGGCAGCGTACAACGCAGCATTGCAGGAATATGGGGTTAAGGTATGTAGTGAATGCGGCGGCTCTTATACCTCCATTTATTTCAATAAATTTTTGGAATGTACAAGTAAAAGCTTATTTTACCAATTTCCGAATAGGTGACATCGAAAAATAGTTTAGAAGCGGCTCCAGACAGCGACTGCCACCTGGTGCTGGCGACGGACGTGTTATCGCGGCACGGCGCCGCCGTGCTCGGTAACCTGGTGGCCGCGCTCGGCGCTGGCGGCATGCTGCTGCTGGAGGAGCCGCACGGCGCCCTGGACGACCGCGCCGCCGCCGACATGCTGGCGCGCGCCGGCCTCGTGCTCGTCTCCCGTCAGGTCACCGCCACCTGCGACTATATCATGTTGCGCCGCAAAGTCACGCTTCCTAAGGAACAGGTCGTCATCGAGATCGGAGAAGACGACGAGTACAATTGGGTAGGTACTCGAAACAGATTTGGAATGAGTCAACTCAGTAATCATCAACTCAGGTTTTGATGGCCCAACATTTTTTGTTGTAACTGAAGGTGGAGCCCCTGCGCGAGGCGATGAAGCGCGCTGAGAGCGAAGACATGCGCATCTACGTGGTGTCGCGCGCGGCCAGCAGCGGCGTGCTGGGGCTGAGCACGTGCCTGCGCGGCGAGCCCGGCGGCGGCGCCGTGCGCGCGTTCCTGTTGCCGGGCGCCGCCCACGCCGTCACCGCGCCCGCTTACAGCGCGCAGCGGGACAAGGACCTCGTGTCCAATGTGCTGCGCGCTAATGTCTGGGGCAGCTACCGACATCTGCTACTCAATGACTCCACCGAACCTCAGCTACAGGTAGCCCAAATTTAGAGTTAAATAATTTTATAGATTTCTAGAGCATAAGTATCCCAATTCCAACTAATATTAAAATGCGTAAAAGTAACGTTGAAATTTGGCGTATATCTCTGGAGAAGAACACACGGTAGAGGTACATTTACTGCTTTAATTATATTATGTGCAGTAAAGGGATACTATCTATCTTATTATCTTTTATCCCGGTTAAAACTATAATACCGAGGAATTTGCGAAAAACAAGTACTCTTTTGTAGATGACTTTAAATTCCCGGGTAAAAGCCAGTAAAGTTTACTATAAGTTATGTGATTGGCAGGTGGAGCACGCCTACGTCAACACGTTAGCTCGCGGCGACTTGTCCTCGCTGCGCTGGATAGAGAGCCCGCTGCGGTTCGCGGGCGAGCAGCAGCGGGGGCCGGGCTCCGAGCTGTGCCACGTGTACTACGCGCCGCTCAACTTCCGCGACGTCATGCTGGCCACCGGCAAGCTGCCGCCCGACGCGCTGCCCGGCAACCTCGCCGGACAGGTAACTATCATGTGCCAACATACATACACATAATCACATCTATATCCCTTGGGGGTAGACAGCGCAAGAGCCAGTTTTGAATAGACTGATAAGCCACGTTCAGCTGTTGTTTGGCTTCATAATAGAATTGAGATTCAAAGTAGCCCATCGCCTAAAAGAAGAATCCCAACTTTACAAGCCTATCCTTTAGTCGCCTTTTACGACATTCATGGGACAGAGATAGTGGTCTTATTTTTTTTTCTATTGGTGGTGGGAACCAGGGCATATTATAATTAAAAACCCGTTGTTATTGTTATACGACAGGAATGCATACTGGGCCTGGAATTCAGCGGCCGCTCCTCGTCAGGCAAGCGCGTGATGGGCATGGTGGCGGCCCGCGGGCTGGCCACTACTGTCGCCGCGGACAAGGGCTTCCTGTGGGAGGTGCCCGCCAAGTGGACGCTGGAAGAAGCCGCCACGGTCCCCGTCGCCTACGCTACGGCCTACTACGCGCTGACAGTCCGCGGGCGCATGCGCAGCGGAGAGTCCGTGCTGATCCATGCGGGCACGGGCGGCGTCGGGCAGGCGGCCATCGCCATCGCTCTGCACGCGGGCTGCGAGGTGTTCACCACCGTGGGCACGCCCGACAAGAGGGCCTTCCTCCGCCAGCGCTTCCCGCAGCTGGAAGACGCCAACATCGGCAACTCCCGCGACATCTCGTTCGAGCAGCTCGTGCTGCGACGCACTCGCGGCCGCGGAGTGGACCTCGTGCTCAACTCGCTGGCGGGAGACAAACTGCTGGCCTCGGTGCGCTGTCTGGCGGAGGGCGGACGGTTCCTCGAGATCGGGAAACTCGACCTCTCAGAAAACACGCCCCTGGTGAGTCGGCGATCGACATGACATACGAGGCAGGGGGCGAACAGTATCGTATTGTGAGTGAGAGTGGTTGTTGCGTTCCGCAGGGCATGTCCATCTTCCTGAAGAACACGACGTTCCACGGCATCCTGCTGGACGCGCTGTTCGAGGCGGGCGGCGAGCACCCCGAGAAGGCGGCCGTGTGCCGCTGCCTGAGCGAGGGGCTCGCGAGCGGCGCCGTGCGGCCGCTGCCGGCCACCGTGTACGGCGACCAGCAGCTCGAGGCGGCCTTCAGGTACTGCTGCCGCGTCTCGTCCGCGCGGGGCACAGTCTGCCGACACGACGAGCACGATAATACAAGGTTGCGACGTGTGCAGGTACATGGCGACGGGCAAGCACATCGGCAAGGTGGTGCTGCGCGTGCGCGACGAGGAGCCCGGCGCCGCGCCCGCGCGCCCCTCCGCCAAGCTGCTCTCTGCCATTCCCCGCACATACTTCCATCCTGCCAAGAGTTATGTCTTAGTGGGTGAGTAGTTTCTTGCTTACGTAAGTATACTGAAAATGTGAAACGACGAACAGTATGCAAGTACCGTACCGACTAACAAATTGAAGACGATAAAAAATAAGTATTTGTTTTGTGTCAATTCAGGTGGCTTGGGCGGGTTCGGGCTGGAACTGGGCACGTGGCTGATAAAGCGCGGAGCCACCAAGCTGCTGTTCAACTCGCGCGGCGGCGTGCGCACCGGCTACCAGGCCTGGTGCATCAAGAGGTAAACTTATCTTTGTCATTTCTATCATGTAATTTTGCATTGCATTTGCACTGTTTGATATTAAAATGTTCGTCACATTCCATCAGTAGTTCCAAACTATGGTTAATTTCGCCTTATGTAATTACTTATAGTAAGGAAACCTTTATCTTTATAGGTTTTAAAAATATTTCTTGAATGTGGCATTTAAAGATGGCGCGAAGAGGGCGTATCTGTGGCGGTGTCAAAGACTGACGCGACGACGGTGGCGGGGGCGAAGCAACTGCTGCGAGAGGCGGGCGCGCTGGGGCCCGTCGGCGGCGTTTTCAACTTGGCCGCCGTACTGCGAGACGCCTACCTCGAGAACCAGACGCCCGCTGATTTCAAGATCGTCGCCAAGCCTAAAGTTGACGGTAAAGTTTTAAGGACATTAGTTTTAATGTAAAACGATGTCCTATCAACATCGTGAGGAAACCTGCACATTCAGGCAACTAGATGTGAAACTAAAATACAATATGGGTAAGGTTCTCTTTGCAAGACGGATAAAGTTACGGGGCACAACGGGTTTTCTCCAAAGAGGAGGTGAGCATGTTATCAGGACTAACGACAGGAAGAAGAAGTATGAATTGCCTGTTGTTTAATTTGGAATTGTGCTGTTTTGTCTATACGGAAACAAGAAATTGATGTTTGTTTATGATTACAGGCACGAAAGCCCTCGACCAGGCGACCCGCGAGCTGGCGCCCGAGCTGGACTACTTCGTGGCGTTCTCGTCGGTGTCGTGCGGGCGCGGCAACCCCGGGCAGACCAACTACGGGTTCGCGAACTCCGTCATGGAGCGCGTCTGCGAGCAGCGCCAGGCGGACGGGCTGCCGGCGCTCGCCGTGCAGTGGGGCGCCATCGGTAATCTCCATGCCATGTCTCTTGATCAACCGCCTTCCCCAACTCTATAATGTCAGACGTTTGTGAACACAGTGTGCATTGGCAGGCGAGGTGGGGCTGATCGTGGAGACCATGAACGACGACGCGGTGGTGGGCGGCACGGTGCCGCAGCGCATCGCGTCGTGCATGGAGGCGCTGGGCGCGCTGCTGGCGCGGCCGCACGCGGTGGCGGCCTCCATGGTGCTGGCCGACAAGAGGCGCGCCGGCCAACAGCCGCAGCAGGACGTCGTGCACGCCGTCGCTAACATTCTCGGTAAGAGACTGCCTCGATATTGATTCTTGAAGGTCGGCCTCATACCTCTTGCGTACTGCTCCGTATTTCTTACTAGATAAAACAGTTTGGCTGCACTCGTCCTGTCCTCTTGGATATTGTGACCATGAGTTTCCTCCCGTCAACTTCGTCTTTATATCAAAAAACTGAACATGTTATTGCATCAAAGCTAACATAAAAATATAAAAAAATTTCACTCAGGCATCAAGAACCCTAACAAGACTTCCGACTCGGCAAGCTTGGCCGAGCTGGGCATGGACTCGCTGATGGGCGCGGAGATCAAGCAGACGCTGGAGCGCAGCTACGACCTGGTGCTGGGCGTGCAGGAGATCCGCACGCTCACGTTCGCCAAGCTGCGCGAGCTCACCGGCGGCGAGCCGGGCGCGGCGCCGGCGCCGGCCGTCCGGGAAGAAGTCCCAGAACCCGGACCGGGGGATCTGGTGCAGCTCGCCACGCTGGGAGAGCTGATGCCCAAACAAGTGCTAGTCAAGCTGCCCAGCGCGCCCGCCAAGAGCAATCTGCACCCAGTATTCATGGTATGATTTATTGTTTAATTGAACACCTCTGCTTACGTATTTTTCGTCAATTTCAATTATTTACAACAAATATAGGACAAGCTACAGTCCATGTTGGGAGTTACAAGAGTCTACAATTTCACCACCATCATCATCTTCCTCCCAGCGATGACAAAGAAATAAAGTCGTCCTAAAAGTGCCAGGAACCACACGACTATCGACATTCACTTCTTTTGTTTCAGTCCTTTATTCTATATTACTATATTATACGTATCAGTTCTCGCCTGAAATATCCTTATAATAGTGCAATATTCCAATGTACGTAGCAACGTACCGTGCCACGCTTACTCAGTTCAACAATAAATGTAACCAGATTCACCCGCTGGAGGGCGTGGTGGACCTGCTGCGGCCGGTGGCGGCGGCGGTGCGCGGCACGGTGTACGGGCTGCAGTGCACGGCGGGCGCGCCGCTGGCCGACATGGCGGCGCTGGCGCGCTTCTACCTGGCGCACGTGCGCTCCGTGCAGCCCGCGCCGCCCTACACGCTGCTCGGCTACTCCTTCGGCGCCGGCGTCGCCTTCGAGATGGCGCTGCAGCTCGAGAAGGTAAAAACCTTCTTGACTTAGATTTATATACGGTACCTATTTCGATCAGAGAGTCATATCATTTCTTCTGTATCTTTTCGGTTAATCTCAGTGATAGAATGAAGAAAGATTGAACGTATGATAAATCACGGGACCCTATTACTAAGCCAGTCTACTGCTCACTGTCTGTCTGTCACAAGGCAGTATCTCGTAAACCGTGATAGCTACAAAGCTAAAATTATCACAAATGCTAAAAATTAAATATTAAGGGTTTCCAATACGTAACGAGGAAACAATCAACGTGTTTTTTCTTTTTTTTTTTATACAAGTATACGCCTAAACTTTTTATAATTCAATTTAATAAAAACATGTGTAACTATACAGCTTCTTATAAAGACGTAATTATTAAACAATTTTTTGGTCAGGTTTTAGGACAAACGTGATGATGGCACGGAGCCCTTCATGCGCGAGTCAGACTCGCACATGGCCGATTTTTATTCACTCTCCTGTTTACCAGATCTTTTATCAGAACGCCCTGCATTGTTCATTGTGCAGAATTTAATTAATCAATCGAGTCCTTAACCGAACTGTACGTGTTCCATTGTTTCTCATTCAGGAGGGCTGCGAGTCCCGCGTGTTCATGGTGGACGGGTCTCCAGCGTACGTGGCCATGCACACCAACCTCGGCAAGAGCAAGACGTCCGTCCGCACCAAGGCCAGCGACGAGGCGGACGCCCTGGCCGTGTTCGTGCAGCTGTTCAAGGAGGGCGACCTCACCAAGGTAACGAAGCTGTGGCTGTCTCAGACCGGATGGAAATATAGCATCGGCATTCTTCTTCCTCCTGGCGTCAGCTCTGGATGAACAACTAACACGTCTCTCTCACACGAAGTGTCTCTCATTTGAATCATCCAGTTGCCTAAATGTACAGGTTTTCTCACAATGTTTTTGCTCGTCGTAAAATCATCAGTAAGGACACGAAACTATCGAACAATAACGGATTTAAATCTGTGCGTCCATTCACATCACGCAGTTTAATTTGGCACCTTATCGTGTTTCGACCACCGACGTTCAATACAGGTACAACTATATTAATTTCAATCCCTCATGTCTGTTGTGATGTTTCAGCTGTCAGCGGAGCTAGAAAAACTCCCGAACTGGGAAGCACGAGTGAGCCGAGTGCAATCGGAGCTGGAAGGCGTAACGCCGCACACGGCCTCCGCCATCGCCGCCGCGGCCGCCTCGTTCTACCGCAAGCTGGCCGTCGCCGACACCTACAAGCCGAGCGGGCGCATCTCCGCGCCGGTGACGCTGTTCCGCGCTCGCGACAACTACGTGCTGACGGTGGGGGAGGACTACGGCCTGCGGGCCCTGTGCGCGGGCCCGCTGTCGCTGCAGCAGCTGCCGGGCACGCACCGCTCCGTGGTGACGGGCGCGCCGGCGCTCACCATCGCGCAGCACCTCAACGACACGCTCGCCGCGCGCTAACGACTGATCCAGTGCAATACTAGAGACGCCCATGCCATATAGAATATATAGTGACCAAACAAAAGACTCGGTAAACTTAGAAAACGAAACTCGAAGTTAAAATATCTGAAGTGCATGTGAAAAGATTCCAGTAGCTAGATTTTTACGAGTTTCGTATTCTAACATTTCTATTAGTAATGTAAGTAAATAATAATGAGTATACTAGTGACATGATATCATATACACAAATAGTACGCAGTGTAGCCCGTACACGTGAGGTGAGACTCTGGCGCGACGAGCCCGGTGCGGGGCGCGACTTGCAACGCGCGGCAAGTCGCGTCGCGTCGCGTCGCATACATAGCGCTATGTAGCAACGACGCGGGCGCGCCTTTCTTACTTAGTGTCTTCATATTTTGTACTTTTATTACCTGTAGATATTTTTTTACTTATATACTCTTTTAGATAGTACTAAAGGCCTCTCTATTAAGTACCGCGGGTATATTATATGTAACTTAGTTATAAAAAAGGGTCGAATACTGTACATATACGATATATTTATTAGCGAGCAGAGCTCGCGCTGTGATACCGACATTCCACATCACGAGGTAGTGTAGCAGGAAGTAGTGTAGTCGATGTGTGGTTGTTGTGGTAATTTATTTGTTACTGACGGAACGTCAGCGCGCTGTGATTAAAAGTGCATTATTTTTACAAAAAGGTTTTTTTTCTCTTCCTAAGAGTACACCCTGCATGAAGGATCTCCTCCACGGACTATCCGATTTTTAGTTACCTTTACAGTTTCTGCATAATATCAAATTTTGGGAGTCTGCGGAATGTCAGTATAAAGGTCACGTGAAACTATTAACGAAACAGTAACGGTCGTCTGTTTGCCTGAAAACAGCCTCTGCCTGCAACATCCACAGAATATTTCTAATATTCTCTGGTGGAAACATAGCAACCAGGGCACTTCATATAAGTATAAAAGTTAACATACAGCATACGTACATACATAAAATCACGCGTGTTGCCCGGAGGGGACAGAGACTACATCTTTCCACTTGCTACGATCTCTGCATACTTCTCTCGCTGATTCCATATTCATAACTCTCTTCATGCAAGTTCAGCGGTTTCGGGTACTCCTGACGTGACCTTTTGCCAGAACGTCCTTAATTTGATCAAGGTACCTCTCCGACCTTTCCCTCCACACTCTCCTTGTATATTTGCTTAGTCAACGTGCTTTCATTCTTTCTCTCCACATGACCAAACCTTCTTATCATACCTACCCTTTTCTATTCCTGTTACTATATTTTCTTTCACAACATAATATTCCCTTATCCCTGACGCTGTTTCTTATCCGGCCACTCAATTTCACACCGATCATAATTTTTGACTCTCTCATTTCCACCGCATTAATACATAAAATCACGTCTTTATCACCTAAGGGGTAAACAGAGTCCAAAGTCTCGAGAAGACAGAAAGGACACGTTCAGCTGAAGTATTGCTTCAAAATGGGATTGAGATTAAAATGATGACAGGTTGCTAGCCTATCGCAAAAAAAAGGAATCCCAAGTTTATTATCCTAAGTTGCCCCTTGGGGAAAAGATGGAGTGTTCCTATTCTAAAAATTATTCGAGACAAAAAAAATCATGAAATATGATAGGGTCTACCATGAAGAGATTCAAATCGGAGACGTTATAGCAAAAGTTTTGGTCAAGAGTACCTACCGAAACCGACGAGCTTGCATAAAGAGAGTTATGAATGTGGATGAAGCGAAAGATGTGTCGGGGAAACGATGTCATGACATAATTTTCAGTTTTTATCGGTAGAACTTCCCAGGGGAAAGATCATACTTGACTTGACTTGACATTCAGTCAATAGTAATGAGACATGATAGACTGGACTTACTTCAGTTTTGGGTATGTTACAAATCTTTACATTAGCAAAATAGCTGCTGCTAAATCAGGTATATCGTGCAGCAGCTCTGGCAGTAAAGTCCTGAAAGTGCATTTGCATCGCGCACCGGTCCGGAGAGCCGCGGATGTAGTGCGGCGCGGCAAAGCATACAGCAGTCCTCCG
The DNA here is from genome assembly GCF_032362555.1 of Amyelois transitella. Taxonomy (NCBI): domain Eukaryota; kingdom Metazoa; phylum Arthropoda; class Insecta; order Lepidoptera; family Pyralidae; genus Amyelois; species Amyelois transitella. The sequence continues at coordinate 11,311,331 of NC_083514.1, read as the reverse complement.
CCGGCCTCGCGCCCCGTCGCGCGTCTCACACTCCGCCGCCGAGCACAGTAGCGGGCTCACGTTGCGAACTCGACTTCAGAATCAACAAGTGTGTAGACAAATTTTTCAATTCCATGAGCCAGTGGATATTTAATGAAAAATTAGTGCAACGTTACCGAAATGCCTATAGTGAAGTTCTGAATAACAAAATGCGCAGATAATTAAAAACGGTAAAATATTTTTATCAAATTATTGTAATTACTAATTTTTTACCAGCATCACACATAAAAATAATCCAAATAGAAAGGACCTCGGAGATCAGTAAATGCATCCTCTATAGCTAAATTGCAACACATCACACACACCCATTGATAAGTTATCGTGATTATGATGAAAATAGTGAATTCGATTAAAATGATGAAAAACATTAATGCGGAAATCTTCAAAACAACCGAAACAATTGGTCGTTCGTGTGATTTTTCAATATCAATGTTGTCTCACACTATATAGGTGTAAACAAAGGTTACTCCGATTTGAAATTGCAGTGTATGCATGGGCACCGCGCAGGCGCAGCCTAGTGTTATCACGCCGCACGCACGCGATTTATTGTCGTCCTCAGTTCGTGTGCCGCCCGCGCCGATATCATTATCAATTCCTTTCAAATGCTCCGCGTAAACTCTCCGCAGACTCTCTCACTTAATTGGCTTAGAGCCTTCGTAATTGGTGAAACCGAGACGCTATATTTTGTAAGAGATTTATTCGATCCTTTAGCAAAAAATAAGACTCAAATTGAGTAGGCGGAAATTGAGTACCTACCTAGTAAAGTTTTATTAATTTATCAAACAATTCCAACGTTAAGATGACAAGTGATTTGTTCGGAAGATTATTATAACGCTGTAGGTGCCCAAGAGAGTGCTCTCAAACTTGAGAAGCAGGCAGACTAGACCTGCGCCGACCACCGCAACCGCCGCGAGAATGTAACGTGATACACTGGCCACTCACTAGTTCGCTGTCAATCATACTGGCACAGACGTTGCCACGAACCATTTTATATTTAGCCGTAATTACTTGATCCCTCTCATGATGATCTCTTTGAATCGTCACGATCGATGTGATTTTATGTTCTCAGCAACCTGAAAGAACATCGTATAATCAATTTAATACGCATCCCTCTTTTATGAAATAATTAAAAAAATTATCGATACGTAACTAGCTCCTTCATATTTCTCGGTCATATTATAAATGGCCCATGGATTCGAAGTTCGAAGTTTCTAGTAGGACGCCGATAGCGGGCGGCGGGTTGAAATGGCCGTAATCGTGAACAGGATTAACATGATTCCTAGTCCTGAGCCGCAAGTAATGACCCCGCGACCTTCGCACCCGCGGGAGCACACGAGCGTGGGAACGCCGCTCGCGAACCCTCGCCAGCGCCGCCATTAAACGCCAGTATATAATTCTGCGTGGGCGCATGCGTGCGCGCGTGCTCGGCGCCGCCCCATTAATTGTCGCCTGTCGCTGAGAGCGGCATCCCACAGGATTCATGGCCAATATGGGTGTGCGAGATCTTGATCACAAGTGATGCGGAACTATTTATAAATTAACCTTTGGTAATATAATTTACCTTGAAACGTTTAAAAAACAAGCGTTTACTTGAACCTGTGCATAATAAAAACGTGTCAGCCAAGCTCAGCTTCCTTTTTCATAACATCTCTAATTAAGCCTGATCTGATATTGCTGATCGTATTCTATGCCACAGATCACTCTAACAAATGTAAGACAATGATGGCACTCAAAGTAAATACACAGAGTAAAAGCGCTGTATTATATTGGAAAAGCTCATACAAGTATAAGACATTAATCCGTCTTTTTTTAAATGAACTTGTTTGAGTGACAGGCCTGACTAGGAGGCCTCCCGGGCGCCGAGCCGGGCTGTTCCGACGCATCTAGTCAGTGGGTCATCCACACGGAAACGTATTTACGTTATTTACACGCGGGGCTAAGGCCGCCCTGCCTGCCTGCATCTTTCGCAATTCGGTGTTTACACCTACTAACAACCATAAGCCGAAAGGGACATTTTTAGGAATTTGTAGCTAACGGATGATAAAAGAAACCTATTGTATACGAAACAATACAAATCGTAGTCGAACTTACAATTGAATTGCCAGTTTTAGGAGTGAAACCATATAGCATCTGATAATTTTTTCGACCAATAAATACCTAGTATGTCGATGTTGACGAGCCGAAATTTCACCACAATGATTTGTTGATTGTGTGATCCATGCCTTAAGTGGACATGTTAGTTTGGCAGCGCGGATGTCGCGCGGCCCTCGTCGCGATTCCAGGAACAGCCGCATTTGGCGATCTCCGACGGCCGGCGGGCCGGCTCGGACGGCGGCTCATGCAACGTAATGACGACGTGACGCGACCGGGGACCAGACGGAGGTTGCAAGCAGGTCGTGTGATCGCCTGGGAGTAAAACTATATCTAATCCACTAAGTAGGCTCTTTAATCTTTGAACCATATAACCTAATGGGTTCGCCTCATTAAAACCAGCAAGCTGCTCATGTTAGCAGTGGGGACGACTTAAGTCGGACAAGCGAACAGTTTATATAAATACATTTAAGAGATTGGGCTCCCAAAAGATTAACCTGACTGACGTGCCCCACAAAAAGCTTTGCGACATTCCGGGTCGCCCGCGCGGCGCTCCCCCTCCACCGACCACGTCCAGTCTTCCATACCTTCTTTTAAATTTTGTTTGAACATGTCCACCTGTAGAAAATGTAACGCTTACTAGGGACAATGACCTGTCTCATAGTAGAGTATCTCCGTGCAAAGGAAAATACCTACCTCCTTTTAGTTGTAGATAACATTTGATATATAAAATAGTTTATCACAACATCAGTATGTATATTTGTATTTGCAAATTTTTAGGTGATAAATTTTTTCGTATCTTTAAAATGTCTAAAGCAAAATTTCCTATAACAGAGCATAACAAAAATATTTATATAGTTAAGTAAAAAGCCTAAGAAAATATTTGTGTTTGGAATATGTAGTCTCTAGTATTTTTATTATACTTTCAAGTATAAACATTGTGATGAGCTTTATAACAGGTAACTTACAGAGAAAGATATAAATTTTACAAATAATATTGTTTAACGACTTGTACAGAAATCAAGCCTCTGTCCCAAATTCAACAAGCCGACAAACGACTGTTCCTATAAGGGTCACGTTATTGTCATTGAGTTTCGAAAAGCTAAAAACGGTTCCGTTGTCCGTATGACTGCCGAGAACGACCCTGCCACAAACTGTCCAGTGTGTGCAATTAAACTTTGTTCGTTCTGCTTTCATGGCTTCATTACAGAGTCATAATTGTTATCTTTGTCCGCCAAATTACTTCTACCTCTTTCGTGCACCATCGATGGTCACTTTATAATTATAGTTACAAATTGTCTTGTGCCTGACTCGGCAGCGCTCCGAGCCTAAAAACTTCACCGTTCGGCGCGATAGGTGTGGATTTTTTCAGCTGATTACTGCGTCAAGCAGCCGCGCCGCGTGTCGCGCTTTTTGCCCGTCACGGAGTGTAATGGCGACGCCGTTTGTTTACAGTTCTCTCGGTGAAAAGCGAATATTTCCAACCATGTTCGGATACAATCAGTCACTGTTTGATTGTATGATTTGTTAGTAAACGATCGAATTTAATTACGGGGATGGACTATGTCGAAACAAAAAGGAGGGTTATGATTTTGATCTGTATGTATGTTATGACGTTCATCTGTCGTTAGAAGCCTCTTGATCGTCCGCCTAGGTTATAGGCTACATGTCATCACGTTAAATTGATTACAACGAGGTTCATTGTATGAATAGTTCGGATTGAAGTATTTCCGGTCGAAAAGCAGCAGCATTTACTATTATTATTTCTAATTAAGTACCTACATCATTTTTTTTACAGAGTACAGCCACGGTCTCGCGTGCAGCGGGCATTTAGCGACGGCGGCGCGATGCGCGCGCCATGTTGCTGCCGGACCAGACATACGAGGCCGCGCCGGCGCCGCCGCCCGCGCCGCCGCCCGCGCCGCCGGCCCAGCACCCGCTCCACACGCTGCTGCGCGCGCACCGCGTGCGGCCAGACTTTTTCTGCGCTAATCGTCCAAGGCGATATCGCGAAACGCGCAGGTAAGTGTGATAATTAATAAAAATATCATAGAAAAATTTAAGTGCATCTAGGATCGCTAGAGATGGGGATGTGGTTCTAGTAATTAATCATATTATGTAAGTACAAAGCGTACCTATTCGGGAAAAGTTTCCATGAAAATATTGTCAATTTTTACTCTATCGAAGAAACCTCTTCTTAGGTACCTACTGGCCAATTGGCTTAAAGGTCTTCTAAGAGACGTTATCAACATTATGGTTACACTGTCATAGGATGAAACAAATTTTGGTTTCCTCCATATTACATTGATAGGCTAATATACTTGAGATTCTTCTTTTAGGCGATGGGCTAGCATCCTGTCACTATTTGAATCTCAATTCTATCATCAAGACAAAAAGCTGAACGTAGCCTATCAGTCTTTTCAAGACTGTTGGCTCTGTCTGCCCCGTAAGGGATATAGACGTGGCTATAAGTATGTATGTATGTAGCATTGTTTGTTGTATTGCGCTGCATCGTAGCCATCCCGACTAGGTCTATCTCTAGTTTACTAATTGCCGGCTTGATCCGGGGTACTCGAGTAATGTGTTGTGGATACGTCACATGGTATGTGTTGCCAATACACGCATGTGTTGTGTGGTGATTCACTAAATCTTTATATTGATTGGTGAAACACAAAAACTGCTGAAACAATTTTGTACACATGGCAGGATCCACTGAAGCCTAGTTTTATATCTAGATACATATATTCAATGCTTGATATTAAAAATGAATGCTTTGGATTCTAAAGATCATCAGGAATCAACCGTGATAGTAGATGTGTACTGTCAGCAGGTGCTCGCAGGCCGGCTCGGAGCGGGGCCGCGCTCGCCTGCCCCGGCCCGCCACACGGAGCGGTGAGTGACAACAACTAAAGCTTTCTTTGTATCACTATAACAAATAAGGTACAAAAGGTGAAGAACACATTATATGATGTACGGAAATCTCCCGCCAAATACCAGTTTAAATAAGAATTTTTTATCCCTCGTACGAACATTTCTATTTGCTTGACATTAAGTGGAAATTATATTTACCGTGTAATCAATTTTCCAACTGTTTAGCAATTTTTAAAGGACAGGTAGAGCATGCATTTTGACTTTCTTACTTCATTTATTGTACAATATTTTAGTTTTAACGAACACAACGACAAATACAACAATAATAAGGTTTCACAAACGCATTTCCATAAACAAAATGAGATAAATGTATGAGGATGGCAGAGGCGCGAACGCGCGGGTGAGCGGCGGGCGACTGCTCGCGCGCCGCGTTAGCAGTCGCGACCGATGCTGATACTAACACTGTACTCCCCCTTATTTACGAACGTTCAAAGGTAATATGTCTTACGAGGACCATCTCCCTTTTACCATTGCAGTTATTCCCAAAACTATAAAGAGAGACATGATAAGGCAATTGCCTTTTATCGTTCGTGAATAACTCCTTTGAACTAGCATTGAAAGATGAGTTTACGATGATTTCGGGATAATGAGTAAGGTGTGACCGTGTGGTTCCCGGCACCAATAGAAGAATTATAGGACCACTCCATCTCTTTCTCATGGATGTCGTAAAAGGCGAGTAAGGGACAGGCTAATAAATTTTGGATTCCTATTTAGGCGATGGGCTAGCAACCTGTCACTATTTAAATCTCAATCTATCAGGCCTTAAAGTTTTTTCAAAACTATCGGCTCTGTCTATCCCGCAAGGGATATAGTCGTGATTATATGTATGTACATATATTACACCAAATAGACTACAGCGATAAATATCATCTGTCTCTCTCATCTAAGCGTGTTCTCTCCGACAATAGGGTTGGAGCTGGGGCCGCTTTTTATTTTTTCTGCAGCGATAAATATCGATCTCTTTCTGTCATTTCCCGCATTCCCATTATCTTTAAGGACGTCCCGATTATATGAGGTGAAAAACATTCAATCAATATTTCATGAAACTTCGTTTTTGGACAACAACGATGGAAGCTAATGTGTGAGAGGTAATTGAGAGCGGTCGACATAGATCATTCAGACGAATTTGTTACAGTCGTGTTACATGATACGTGCCGAGCCCGTCGCGTGCTCACGACACTCGCCATAACTGTGCTGTTTCCAAAAAGACATACTCTCTGAAAGATAGTTGCAGTTGGTATCGAGTCACACACGCACGCGTAACGTCTCAAATAACACTAAACTTTTTAACTCCCTTCGAAAATCAAACTGCGTGTCTGTGTCATTCCGAACGGAAGCCGATTTCGATTGTTTTGCACATCAACTGTTACGTACAAAAGATATCAACGAGCCAGCCGGCGCGTGCGCAATCAATCATAGATATTATAATGACGATCTGTATGTGACAATTTAATTTTGCATGTCTTCGACAAAATAAGTATTACACTACTTATTTGGTGTTGATCTGTAAATTATTACAAACTGTGTTAATGACGAGTGTTCCAGTAGATAAAGGTACGTTCATGTCTATATTCTTAAAACATTCCCAGACTTACGTACTCTGTTTGGGACAATCACATGAAATTATTTGGGTAGTTATTATATTTATCGCTCTTATAGTGATGACACACGAGACTTAATTACATAATTTCTTTCGAAATATTGCACTAACTTCAACAGTTTGTGTTATCGTTTCCAACGCAAACTGCTGCGTGTACCGCGGCCGCCGAGTTGATCGACGAATGTCATGTCTCACACAATAATGCGTGTGTTTTTGCTGCTCCGGCTTTCCTCGCGCTCTCCCACACTCTCTGATCTGTTTACATCTCATCTCAACGCGCTCTAACTTTTATATACAAGTGAAAACAAACCAAATACATAAAATGTAGACACAAATCGCACAGGTCCATGCCCAATTACCTAGATTTAGTTTCGGAACATACGGTTAATTTATTATTTCGACAAGGTCTGAATTTCGGAAAACTTATTTAATGTTAATATTCTATATCTAAACAAAATTTTTTCAATCTTAACTTGACCAGGGATTAAATCAGATGCTGAGTAGTCAATATTGAGATTAAAGAACAAATTGGTTTTCAAGTACGCTAGCAGACTAACACACTTTTTATTCCTTCTTAACCTAGGGCCAAGTATAAATTCTTGACATAGGAACAAATTATTCTTGACTTTTGGTAAGTAATAATTTGTATCTCTTGGTATCTACGTCTTCACCACAGAAATCTGAATTGCAAAATGTCTCTGGTGTTCATACATCCTCGTTACGCACTGCGTATGGTATCAAACGCGAGCTTTCCTCGATTCGCGTCGTGATAACGCTGCGCATGGGCAGACCAGTCGCCGCGGAAGCTCGGAAGCGCGCACGCGCGCCGTAAATGAAAGTTTTCACGACACCATTCTGTTGATGTCCTCAAAATTAAATCATCTTATTATTCGTTCCGAGAATATGAAATAAAAAGTTAAATGGGCCAGCAGGTTATTCTATACTTGTGGGGCCAACCGTGTAGGGAGTCGGTAGCCAAGGAATTGCTTGAAAATGAAAGCAACGGTTGGCTGTACTTACACCATCGCAGTAGTTCATCATTCTATTAAATCATCTTCTTATTTAATCCAAAAATTTGAAACCAAATGTTAAATGTGTCAGCTGTTTAGGACAGTTTGTAACCATAGCTTAAACATGATTCCGATTCATCAAAATTATTACTTTTAGGTATAATACGGTTGTGCTAACTTAGATCATCTTAGGGGTCATCCCCGCCTTGCTTCGTTTTCGTTTCGCTTACGTTATTTTACGTAAAGTTTGTTTCTATATGCAAACTTTCGCATTCCTCCTCCTCCATATTGATCATCGTTTTAAGCATATCCTACTTGCCTAAGAGGATGATTAATATGGTTTGTTTAAAGTATGATAGTGCATTAAACAAATTTCATCGCTCTCTGCATAACTCAACCTGTATCAAATAACAGGTACAAAATGAGTACTATTGAACTTTAAAAATTAATAATGAACACTTATATGTTGTACTTAATTTATAATGTTTTTCATGCACAATAAACTACTCTCCAGAAAGTACCCGCAGGATAAGCAAAACGAAATTTATGAGGCATAACAACTCACAGCCTGAGCTAGACTCCAATAAATAGCAAAATACTGTTGAAAACTGAACATTATACTATTAATAAATAATGCAAGTATTATACGCGCACGTAATGTACCTTTTTTTATTTCGGACTTTTATCAAATGTTACAATGATCCGTGGTCACCAAGCGACTGAAAATATCTGCGAACGAAACTGAAAGTTCTCCAAAGTGACATTCCTCCTAGCGCCGCCTGGTGGCGGTCGACGGCGTTCTCATGACTAAACAAAACTACTATGGATTGCAAGCTTGAGGCCGCAAAACTTTCAGCGAGTGCTATTGACAGCTCCATCACGTTCTATAGTCTAACGCTAGGTGGCGCTACTATCAACACTTCCATGTTTACGCTTGTAGAGCAGTTTGTTCCGAAGTATGCTCTTAAGGAAAACAATTCATTTGTTGTCGAAGTTGGTCTACTGCTGCTCAAGTTAAAATAGACGCTGAAAATCGGTTGATATCATAATATTTGCTAATGAAGCGCCTGCTAGCGTCTTTAAATGAAGGCTCACAAGAAGTTCGTGTGTTGAAACACATGCATTAGAGGCCTGAGTAATGAAACCAATAACGCCAATAGACGTTATCTTCAGCACTGTTAGAGGCTTTGCAATAACACGACGACGACGCGGCGTGACAATCGCTGGTTCTCCGTCTACGCGGCGGCCATGGCTAGCAAACGAAAGTTTTGTACTCCTTGTATGGTGAAATTAACAAAGCTAAAATATTTATCCCATTACTACTCGTTTGATTATAAAAACAAAAGAAATCTTAAGCCACTTCTCACGACAAGTTGTTTGCCTTAGAAAAAAATATTACTAATGTTTAATACTATTTCTCTCTTGAGTAAATAATAAAAATTCATAAATTACAATTTGAAGCGACATACGACAAACTTAATAGAAATGTTCTTATTTTGAATAGTCCATGATTATCATATTTCATCAGAAAAAATATATGTTAATATAATTATATTATGTGCCAAAAAATAAAGAAAAGAATAATTATATTATTTTTACTATTAGTGGGTTTAATAAGTATATGATTTTTCATTACAATACAATGCCGTTCGGGACAGTTCGCTGCTCCGCATATTCGGCCTTAATATCGTTGCAGCGGCCCTAATAAAGTGCAACTTAGAAAGTGCAGCTAGAGCACGAACACAGTCTAGGCAGTGATTTCAGCCAGGATTGGGAGGTCGGCGCGCTCGCGGGCGGCGGCATAGCTTTCGGCGTGAGCTTACAAATAAATAAAACCAGTTTCCGCGCGCGCCCCCCGCGCTATCTATATCTCCCCGCCCCGCCCCGCGCCCGCGGCCTGCGCAGCCGCAGCCTCCGAGGCGATCTTTTGGCTGTTTCAGATTATTAATACAAATTTTCACTCATAAGTTTATATATGTTTTTTGACAACTTCGTATGTTTTATATTTATAAACACGAATAAAATGAAAAGCGGCTCAATACTGTTAAGATGCATATAAGCCTAAAAAACATTATTTCCATTATTATAAATCTGTTTGTAAACGCATAAAATAATATTGAATTAATCGGGAGTATTCCCGTACCACCTGCCCTACATTTCATAGAAATGTTTATGTCCTTGCGTACAATGAAAGCATCATCCATGTCAGTTTCGAAAAAAGTTCAGGTGCATTGGCTTCACTTTTGTCCAAAAGTAGGTGTCGTTGTAGGCTCTGTGGTAGAGCCTGCGACGGCCCGGGGAGTGGTGGGGGTAGGCGGGGGCGGCGCGGGCGCGGTTCAGTACAAGTTGGACATCGCGCGCGAGAGGTCGCCGCAGAGTTGGAGCGGCGCGGCCGCGGAGTGTGATGCCAGCGCGCCGCCCGCCATGGCCACGCTCGGCCTTTCCAAGGTGTTCATCCTCGACAAGTACTTCACCGAGCTGCAGAAGTTCTGGGAGACGGAAAAGAAGCTGCAAGGTGAGCGCCCACTGTGCGCCCCCGCCCCGCACCCCGCCGGCAGGATTGTGTGCTCATTGTCCCTTGTTGTCGTGTCTTCAACTCGCTAGTATGAAGTGTGTGTGTGTGTGTGATGCCAGTATCGTGAGTTCCTGAGGGATCCGACTCGAAGGACCGATTTCCATTTGTTTTTGTTACGTAGCCGCTTCTTTCGGGTGAGGCGGTTGATGACTCAATGCGACATTCAAATTAGGAGCAACGGCTGATGTGTAGGCTTCGAATGTAAATCAATACAAACCGGAACTAGGAGTTCACTGCCGAGAAAACATTCTAAAATTTAAAACAAAACACTAACAATTATCGTTACACAAGTGTAAGTACCTATGTTGACAATTTAGAATGGCGTTTCTTGCTTTCCTTAATAGTATCCCTATTTGAAAGCAACTCTATTTCTTTTTATTTATAAAAATATAAGACTCTATTAAAATTCATTTGCAGGGTAAATAACACAATGAGTTCCCATATATATTGTTTACTCTCTAAATAACTATGATAATGTCAATACTATACACGACCTGTATTTTTATTTATTGAAACAAACAACTCTCATGAATATAATAACAGTACCGCGACGTTCCTGATCAAAGGGCAGGTTATCGAACCACACACTGCGATACAGCCTCCTGTAATATTATGCAAAATGCATCGGACGCTGCGCCGGCGCAGCGCGGCCTAACGGCGCGTAATAGATAGTTAGGTGGGCCCGGCAGGGGCGGGGCGCGGGGGGCCGGTACCTGCGCCCGCACAGGTACCGAATTCGTCACGTCGCCGGCCTACAGGGAAAGAATTCACTTCCAAAGTTCCAATTAGACTCCATATCTGAGGCCTGGCTGGACTATTACATATTCTAATTATAAATTGACTGTTATTGAATACAGCTATGGTAATCACTCTTTTCATTGCTCTAACGGTATTCAAATTGGAATGTTTTATTATAGGTTTAGTAACACTATTAATACTCTAAACGACGGACACAGCGTTATGACAACGTACAGCACAAATATTACGAGGACAACCCGACGACGCCGGGCGTACGTCAGGAAGGAGAGCGCATCTCTAGTTTATCGCTCCCTAGGCTGAATTTCACGATTTCCAAATCATAATGCCGTTATAGCAACTCAGAATAAAAAAGCAAAGGTTTTGTATAAGTATAGCAAGTGAAGATTCACTGACATATTATTTTTATATGTGCACATAAAATACAATAAGTATTGATCAGAAGATGACAAATATGTATATAATTTACAATAGCCTTTGCATAGCACTGGTCATTCAGTATCACAACAGAATCGTTACGAAATGTTTGAAATGAGAAAGAAAACATGCAGTTATAATGTATAATAAGCTTTATATAAAAAAAAGACGGATAGATACAGAATGAGCGCGATGACCAACTGAAGACAACAGATTCCTTCTAGAAAACAGTAATATCTTATTTTACGAATGAGCGATAGGTATACATATCAGAATTTCACGAACCAGAATCGTCTGATGATAAAGCCAGTCTTATGGTCCAATATGTAACTGTCTTACAAAGAATAGTAACGAGAACGTTATGAAACAATTTCACTAAAATAAACAATGATTTTCATAGATCTTCAAGTCAATTCCAAGGATATGAAGAAATATACACTAACCCTAAAGTAAGAAAGAGAAGCGAGCCAAAAGCTGAGACAGAAGAACCTGAATGGGGGCTTTTAACAGCAAGGAATGCGACTGTTGGTGGCGATGGGTACGCGGGCGACAGTTTGTAAACCTAACCGAAACGGAGATTTAGTGAGAACGGCACAACAACATGTCAAAACCTAGCTTGACGTCTATTTGAAATATGATTAGTTCCACTCTATGAGGTTGAATTTTGCCAAATTAAATAATAATCTGTAATGATGACATTGTAATCTGTAGGTGCCGCAGACGAGGGTCGCAATCAGACAAATGGGCGGGTTCGCATCGTTTACTTGACGACAATTATGAGATACAAAATGACGTGGAGGACTAGAGATCCTCTAATAAGAAAAAATCTTTACTCATAATATAAATGCGAAAATAACTCTGTCTGTTACGCTTTCACGCCAAAACCAAAAAACCGATCTTGATGAAATTTTGTAAAGAGATAAGAGTGGCCCTAAGGATGCATATAGGCTACATTTTATTATAAAAAAGAAACCACGCGGACGACGTCGCTGGCGAAATCCAGTTAAACATATTAAAGATCGAAAACTATTGATGTATATCTCATAGTAAAAGCCTTTGTTTATCTCGCTTTATTCAGTATCGAGTAATATGAAGTGTGGCGAGTGGCAGCGCGGCACGCGGCGCCGGAAGCTGACGCAGCTTTTCTTGTGAAGCTTTTTGCAGCTCGCCATTACTGCATTGCTAGCCGTCACATTTTCATTACGGACTGGCATTAATATGGCCGTATGATGAGGTTTCTCGTGAATGAAGATGCAAAAATAAGACTGCATGAGGGAGAAGAAAAACAGGCGGCATAGCAAAGAAATCTTAGTAATAGGGATGTCTATGAATTTAAAATTTATTTACATTAAATACATCAAATAACAGATAAGTTTAACGATGTTCGCTTTGAAATGATTGATAGCTAAATTAAAGCCATGTCTAGATGATTACAAAGGCTGTTTGCGCCTGTAGGTACACAAATAAAGGCACGGTTGGAAGATCATGTAAACAGGTGAAGTGATGCAAATCGCGAGTTCGGGGAAACTGCGAGACGACGCGAGAGGCGGCCGGCGGTAACACACCGGTTTCTTCGGCAAAAGAAATAAACCTCGCCGCGGTGCGCGTGAGTCGGCTGTTTTGATCCGATCTCAAGATAATCGCGCAATTTGCTCGTTCCGGATATCTGGTGAAAAGCAAATTATAATTTTCTGGTAAACGTAACTATAAAAATATATAAATATATTATTTTATTATTTCGTACCGCTAATAGTAATCTCAGCTGAATCTTGTCATGGATCCAATATTACTAGAATGTCGTGTCACTGATTCGTTCACGTGATTATATGTACCTACCTATGTATGTACGAATAAGCAAATTAGTCGTACATACACACATATATCACGTCTATATCCCTTGTGGGGTAGATAGAGCCAACAGTCTTGAAAAGACTAAGCCTAAAAGAATAATCTCACGTTTATATTTATTGTTTATTTGCCAGTGGAATAAATACGCGCGTCATTTAAATTAGACAACAGGTGCACTGACTCGTGGCTCGTGGTCACCACTAGGTAATTGCGCCGCCACATTGTAACAATTATTTAACATTGCGGTTGTAGTCAGGTTGCGAGGGACATGAACGAGGTTTAAAAAAAAATTATCACTTATTCGAGAAGTCCAAAAAAATATGATAATCTTGCTCACAGGAGGATGCTCGTTGCGCGATTTAATGTTGTGTAAAATTAATCATTTTATGTGTAACCTAATGTACATTAGTACGTACTTAATACTCGTGTATAATAATAGTTGCAACGATGTAATGATTTCGTTGGGACCTCGAAATGAGGAAACATTGCCGGTTAAATAGAAAAAGTCAGAGCGGACAGAAATTTAGTATTTTTATGAACACTGCGCATACAAAACATATCCTCGTCTGGCGAAAGGTCAGGTCAGGCGTAACCCAACCGACGAGCTTGTGGAAGAGTGTAATTGACACGGGAAGTTGGTCGCTGGCTATCCCTCGAGATAAGGCGTGTTTTATGTGAGCACTTGTAGTACGTACAGACAACGACGCTCACACGCTGCGTGTGCGCACATCGCGCTAGCACCATCGTACTATGAGTTCTGAGCATTGCACCGTTATATCAGACTCGTTCGAGGCCACCAAACTAAGCCCATCACGTTTTCTCATATCTATGTATTTAATTTAACTTTAATCGTAAGCCTTCATTCGAATGCGTTATGATTTGTGTAACAGCTTCTTTATCGCTGTGCCGCTTCATCTGTCGTCGAAAGCAATAAAGCAAAACAAACTTATGAAAGATTATTTTCTCGTTAAATTAACTACCTAGTCGTCGGCTACCAACTTGGACGTCGCGAACACGTTGGAATTTCATCAAAATCAAATCAGCGGTTCCAAAGTATTTACGTTAGAAAATAGGTTTCATTCACACAAAACATGTTGCTGTGCTCGCTCCGTCAATAAAATAATCGTCCCTTTTCTGGCCGACTGAATTCATAAGCAAGGATAAAAAGGTCAGGTCAAGAGTACTTGCATAAGGAGAATTATGAGAGTTGTGAAAGAACCCTCCGAGAAAGAAACGTGATTTTTTGACTGTATGTAGAAGCAAGGACGCCGTTCATTATATTCCTGTAAAATAACTTCAACGATTTCTAGCAAAGTTAGTGCGCGTGCACCGTAGCGCCGCAGGAAAGACATCAACGCGCCGCTGCCAGGCTGCGCTCGGATAGCATTTTCAGTTTTACAGCCAGAGCTTTTAGTTGTACTAAAACTATTTATTTTCTTGGATACAAGAATGCCACGTTAAGAATGTAATCATAAGTTATTTATTAGGGAACAAAATATCTTGAGTGACCTGAAAACTGTTTCATTTCTGAATTAAAATAATAATTGACAGATCCTACACACCTTTACATACATACATACATACGATCACGTCTTTATCCCTTACACACCTTTAAAATCCATCAAATCAGACCAGCAGTTCGAAAGTTATCGGGCTACAAACATACATACAAAAATTATTTTCTGTAGACTTCACTTACTTCGCTTGCACGGTTATGTGTATAGCGAATATGTAGCGAATGAAATAATTTAGTGAATACATTCGGTAATAATTATACCGCGTCACAGCAGTTTATGAAATCCCCTCGCTCACGAGTGAAATAGCCGGCAAGATACAACGAGACGGATAAATTTATAGATTAAGCTTCAATAAACCTTTCAATGAACCTTTTGCAAAACACTTCACTTTAATGTAAGTACTTACCTATAGAAAGAATAAAAACTAACGCCGACAACGGGACACCCTGCGGCACTCAGCTTAATTATCATGTTGTACGGGCGCTATAAAATAACATAACCGAGCTAAACTATTGTCTTTTGAAATAACTGTAGCTGTATAATATATAGAGAAATGTTGCGTCCATACAAATACTGAGTGGATGCTTCACGACACGCACCACCGCTGGGAGACGGCAATTTGAGAGTTTAATGATCGGCATTTGATAACTCTCTGTTTAGTTATGACTTGAGAATTGTCATCCATTGTGTTATTTTGATGAGAACTTTGCTCTGAGACAAAACAACTTTTCATCGCGGCCGCATTGTGTGGAGAGAATTAAAAATAAATAATATTAAAATTTTTCCTTAGCAACAACAAAAAAATATTTCTTTGTAAAACTAACCTTATTTGTTGAGTATCCGTTGATTGACTGATGCTGTTAATTGACCAAGACCAATCATAAAAGTGCGATTTATAAGAAGTCTGCCCATAATAGATTCATCTGAGAAGCAATCTGCCCTCTTTGGCACATGTAAGTACGTTGGCATGCGAGCGTTGCGCGCGCGCCGTCTACGTGGAATCCATTAGGTTCCGCAGGTTTTTGCACTGTCGACCCCGCATGCAAGGGACGGCGGCGCGTGACTCGCGCCTCATTTTGCAAACAAACACTACGCAAACCTATTTGTACCGCTCTGTAAGGCCGACGCGTCGCCGCTGTGGACATTTGATACACATATTGCGCACGTGAAAAGCTTGCACTTAGTAGCTTTCGGTCTCGTATATATGTACTCACACATATGTAAACAATTTGTGTAATGCCATACAATAATTTTTCAAAAGCAATTATAGGCGCAAAACATTTGAAATTTTAATACTGATAGAGTAAACCGTGCTAAATGAGTCATGAGAATCTGTAGTTTGCTGTAAATAAAGTCATGCGGATTCGCGATGCTGAAAGTAAAAGCGAAACGCGGAGCTCCCTGCGCGGGCGCCGCCGTGCGCTCGACTCACTGCAAGATATGCAAAAACTTGCATAATTGTAAAGATAATTCAACTCAAACACGCTTTCCTTGGAGAAGAATTTTTTTTTATAACGCCGATGACAAATAGTATAAATCAAAACAACAATATGAATTAGATGTGATAGCTGTTCTGCTATATAAGTATATAAAAACGATTACACTCAATTACAACTAATGCATCCATATAATGACCTAAAAATAAAATTGTACTTTAAACGAAATCTGCCTTTGAAATATATATAGATCGAAAGACATTTAAAGTCCCCATCTTATAAAATTTAAAAAGTCCTTAAAACACTGTAAGGGAATCAAGGTATAAAATAAATAATGTAGGAGGAGATACACGTTAGCAGGCCGCGCGAGCCCCGCGTGCCGCCGCGCGGCGCGCAGACGCACGCGGACACGCTCGCTTTTTGTTGCGGATTTTTCTTAGACCCGTTTTACATCTTCATACTGACATATAAAGATATAATTGTCTATGTTTCTGACAGACATTCCAACAGGTAGAAAGTAGGATGTGTTTACCGTTTGAGAACGAAAGCCACCAGGTTTAAAGTTTTGAGGCTTTCAATTTATAAATTAGTCTATTCCGTAGGCAACAAAAGCTCAAACAGAAGTGAAAAAAGATAAGCATGTGCTAACGTTTAGGTTCCTAAATAGAAATGGAACGTAATTACTGCCTATTCCTATATGACACTATTGTAAATGACGATGCAAGATTTTTTCATTATGAGCCGTGCTAATGGCGACAACTGCAGCATGACGTAACTTATGATCGCGATGTTGTAACCCGGCCCGTAATACCCGAGATATTAATGTTGTCATCTTGACATTAAACCCGACGAAAACTCCAAGGGAACAATGATCTTACAACAGTGGTCAAAAATGACTACAATAAATTTTGAGCTAAAGATTACAATGTTCTTCCGGGGAGGATATCTGGACAGTCCACATTGCCATCAGCTTCGCGGTGGCGTCTACTTGACTATGCTGGGCTTAGTGCATACACATGCTTAAACGCATACTGTTTTAACAATTTCACAGCAATATTTAAAACGTCGTAGGCATCCGCTAATCAGAAGGAAAAAAAAACATTAGAACAAGAGGCCGACGGAAATGAAGCGCTCATATAGTGGAGCGATCGGTGATCCGAGCAGAACGTTGTTTATGACGTGAAGACATAGCGCAGGCCAGCCACGTCGAGTACAACCCGCGAAGGAAAACATCGTGAGAAAACCTGCACATTCTTTGACCATGATCCAATAGGTTCCCTGTGAAGGTTGCGCAGCTCAGATAGGAGTCGCTTCGTGTAAAAACCTTATCCTGGATCCAAGGTTAAAGACGCTGCCCCGGTCGCCTCCCCAGAAAAGGTGACAATGTAACCGGGACATATCACTATAAAAAAGACTTAAATAATTGACTACAAAACCGAAGGACAACATTCGTCACAGGGATCACTATTTACATGGGCATCGGAAATGAAGCGGTCATAGTGGAGCGTGCGATGATCGGAGCAGAACAGTGTTTGCGGTGTGCAGACACGCTGGAGGCAGCAAACAGGTTGTCGTCGTCACACACCTGCCGGCCGCGCGCGGACGCCGCTGCATTGCAAACATAACCTAATCGTATTCTTTTTCTTTTTTCTTTTATCCACTCTAATGAGACACTCTTCCAACAGACATTGGCCCTTAATTTCGGACAATATCTATTGACAATACATAGTATCCAACGGAATTCCTGCGAGGAGATATCGTTATCGCGCTATCGAAAGAATTCAATGGATATTTATTAGGTGACGCTTTCAACATCCATCCTTACATACTATTTATAAATATCTGTATTATTAGGTATTAAACGCATACGTGTCACGTGACGTACCTTTATTTTTATCTCGGACGTGCACGTTTAATACCTGTATTATTTATAAATAGTACAATGAAACTCGAAAGTATAAAATCATCCTTACATAGGCCCAGTTTTAGGTATAATAGATCTTTATGACAAATCTTACAAATTGACGATCAGTATCATCTCCATAGTTTTTAAACCAAAAGAGTGTTCACACGACTGGTTTCCAAAAAGAACGAGTACGTGGCGCGCGACCTCCGACGCGGACTTTCACGGATGTCGAAGTTTCGTGGAATGAATGAAAGCTCTTCCAAAACTTGCACCGCTCTACCACTTTCAATAGCATTTTCAGTGAAGATAATGATAATATGTATAGTTATACACTAGCTGTAGCCCACGGCTCCGCCCGTGTATAGATCGCTTTTTGCGTAACCTGTGGAAACCATCATTTTTATTATTATTAGAATTACTAATTTCCGTAAATTTCAATTTAGTTCTAAAGTAATTCAGTGTCATCTATTGCCATTGCTATGTAAGCAAAATTTTACGAATTGAATGTAGTAGACATTCAATGAACTATTTTATTATGATTCCATAGAGTGCAGTACTTTTGTCTTTGTAAGACAAAGTAAAAATTTATCTTAATGAAATACGTTTATAGAAACCGCATTCAACTCTGTTTAAAAGTTTTGAAACAGAGCTTGAAGTAAATTTTTAATTGACCACTACTTCTTTTTCCTTAATCAATTTTGAAGAAACAAACGTTTGACTGCGTTTAAATCCGTTGAGTAGTTTCGAAGTTATAACGTGGAACGACAATTAGACATAAATTAAAAAAAATATATTTATATATTAAACTTATATGAAAACATCATGTTTAGAAGAACATTCGCCAACGTGTTTAAAATGTTTGACAATGAATCGAAAACGTAAGATAACGTTTTAGCGGTGGTGGAGTGGCCTGGAGTATGCGTGGAGTAAGGCGAGCGCCGCGACCGGTTGCCGGCCTTCCGCCACACCAGCGCCTCACTTCTCTCCCCCCCGCTCCCCCCCTCACACACACAAACCATGCCCGATAAATTCCTATAAGTAATCAGATGTTTCATTTCGTGTTTGTGTTGTTCTCGCATCGTATCAAAGAATTCAGCATCATACGAGTCGCTTGGTTGAGGTTTTAGTAAAGAATTTAAGCAATGTAATAAATTTGATATACAGCGGTGTGTTTGTATTTATCTGTTCCATGTTTGGAAATCCGGTTTGATTTACACTCGCACCCCACTTCTCATAGATTACTGTATACTCAACACTACAACTAAACAAATATTGTATACTATGCTGCTAATATACTTTATATGTATTTGTGTTACCTAGGTTATTATTTATGTCCGGCCTGGTTATTACTACGTGTAAAATTTAATTATTGGACATGCAATTATTCGATTTTTTTTTCGGAACTACGAATTAGAAAACTAACGCCACAATTCTATGCTGAAGTTTCCTGTGGTCTATTCCAAATTATATTAGGTATGTGTCCGTATATAAGGCGGTATTTTAAGTTAAATGCTATGATAACACTTTTATACATTTACAGACGCCTCGTCATCGAACGAAGCGGTGCACCTTCAGCGTCGGCTGCTAAGCCTGAGCTCGGAGTTGGTGACGCTCCGCAACCACTTGCACGTGGGCGCGGCGGCGGGGGCGGCGGGGGCGGCGGGCGCGGCTGCGGGCAAGCCCGCGGGGCCGGCCGTGCCGCCGCGCGCGCCGCACCTGCTGCCGCCCCAACCGCCGCCCGCAGCCGCGCTCGCGCCGCCGCCGCCGAATCTGCCGCCCCCACCGCCGCCGCCGCCAGGTAATAAAATCATGCTTATACCTACATCATCATTTTAAAAATAATCAAGAAATTTCAAACTAGAATAAAAAAATCGACTTGAATTGTCCTGGTTGAACTATTTCCGCAAAAAAAAAGATACTACGTAGCTAGAAACTTTGTAGACAACGCTCTGAAAAGATAAATATTATAACAACGACTATAGGCTTTTTCTAGAACTGAAAAATGGAGGTTTCCCCAACAGCCGGCCTTCAGAACTAGATTTCAATTAAATTTGAAGCAGTTTGTACAGAATCGCGATGGCGAGCAGCGGCTCCTACTGGCAACAGCGGAGCGTCTGGCGGCGCGGCAGGCGGGGACGTCGACGACCTCATCCATCTGCGCGGGCCGCTCACAGAGGACGCGGTGGTGCGCGCGCTGCAAGCAAGATTCTACCACAATAAGTTCTATGTGAGTACCACTTGCCACCCTTGCACACTTTATCTCAAGAAATCAAATGCTCGTCTGTTGTTGTTAAATGAAAATTACGAGATGTTACAGCTATGATCATGATGGAGGAGGTGACGTGTAAATGATGTAACAGCTAAAGCAAAAATCTGCTAGTGGACAGGGATTCGGATTGGCTGAGTTTTTCAGCCACGCAAGGAATAGAGTATTATGCACGATTAACAGCCAACCTCCAGGGCCGTTGTTATATGTGAATATTCCAACATAATGATAAATAATAGTTTAAAAAAAACTAAAAAACTACGCTTTATTGCTAATCAAACTAAAAAATAGAAAATAAAATTTAAAGACAAAGGAATTATAAAACAGTAGTAGCAAGTCGAACAATCGGTTATAGTCAATTACCTCCGATTAAAATTATAACAAAATTAAATTTATAAACAAAACAATTGAAATCTGAGTAAAAAGCGTGGGGTGCCTGATGTAGTAAATATTAAAATCATTCTATTAGCATATATTTATGACAAGAGAGTTATGAAAATGAAGTAAAATGCACCCCACGCTTTTTACTCTGATTTAAATTGTTTTGTTTATAAATTTAATTTTGTTATAATTTTAATCGGAGGTAATTGACTATAACCGATTGTTCGACTTGCTACTACTGTTTTATAATTCCTTTGTCTTTAAATTTTATTTTCTATTTTTTAGTTTGATTAGCAATAAAGCGTAGTTTTTTAGTTTTTTTTAAACTATTATTTATTTTCTATTTTTTAGTTTGATTAGCAATAAAACGCCTAGTTTTTTTATACAATTATTTTTTGGTAGAAGTGTTAACTTCCTACTACTTCTACTACGCTGTATAACTATCTTACTAGAAATGACTTTCGCAACCATGCGCCCATCGCCGGAGGTTTTCACAACTAACTTTCTTAAAGTTATATGTGGCCTGATTGGATTAAATCTCATAATATTCTCATCATCATGATTCTTTTTTAGGCGATGGGCTAGCAACCTGTCACTATTTGAATCTCAATTCTATCTTAAAGCCCAATAGCTGAAGGTGGCCTATCAGTCTTTACAAGACTGTTGGCTCTGTCTACCCCGCAAGGGATATAGACGTGATTATATGTATGCATGTATGTATGATGATTGTTAAACCCAGTTGAAAAGAATTTTATAGTGATAAATCACTGTTAATAATATTTTTGACTATCCAGCAAACATAACAATTTTCGATTGTGGCCTTGCCAGGAATCAAACCACAAGATTAAGAGGCAGATTGATACAGGAACAAAAATATTTCAAACATACCTCCACTGCCTTTACAACCAGGAACGCAACAATGTTTATCTGAAGACATCGTGGCACTTTTGTAGTAAAATCTGTCTTTCACAAAAACAAACACAAACTTGGGACTCCTATCTCAAATAATCAGGTACTTTTTACAGGAGTCCTATCTCAAAATATCTGCACAACACAGTGAACACAGTCAGAGTCCAATCTCAGATGATAAAATCACACGAATATCCGGAAGAACAAAGCTCGACTCAACGGAAGATTCCAAACTCCAAATAACGACAAGTTATCAGCACAAAACAAAGTGCAAATAGGTAAATACACAGGCACCGGTAAAAAAACAGAAAGAAAGTTTACAGGTGTTAGAATCGAATTCAAAACTTACTGCAAAACTTATTTTACATAAATAAACAAACTGTCACTCATTTTCCAAGCGAGTATTACAGTGTTGCTATTATAAATATGCAAAAGTTACATAATGTTAATTCAAGAATCGCATTAATATGTTAAATACGTATTAAATATCGCAAAGTTCTGTAGGTAGTAACTTTATTCTTGTATTGTTGTAAATTTAGTTGTTCAATTTTCATTTATTACTTTTGTTTTATTACTTATATATTTTTTATTGTTTTAAAATATTCTACTAATTCTACTATTGTTTCTAATGGTAATTCTAAATGGAGCGATGCGATGAAATAAAAAAGCCTCAGGTTAATAGTAACATTATATGGAAATATATTACATCTCTTTTTGGACTCCTTATACGTCAGAACTTCTTGGTTTCTTGTATGGAGATTACTGGCACTGGTGCTATCTCTGTCTCTCTTACTCTCATACGAAGGATCTAAAAATGAATTTATTAATCCTGGCAGTTTTAATAAGGATAATGAGAAACTCTTATCAAAATATTGCATTGTCATCGGTCCTTGATACGTGTGCAAAGTTTCAAGTTGATCAGACGTTTAGAAATCAGTGAAAATTAAGCTCAAAGATTCCGTTACATACATACATACATACATACATACATACATACATACAACCCAAGCTAATAAAAGCGTAGTAATAAAAAACGATACAAGATCATTTCTATATTGTACGTTCCAGACTATGATCGGGCCGATCCTAGTTGCCGTGAACGCGTACACGGACGCCAGCAATGCCCTCACGCTGACGGCGGCGCGCGCGCAGCGGCCGGAACTAGCGAGGCTGGTCCAGGACGCCGTAAGACACCAGGCTGATACGGGCTACCCGCAAGCCATCATACTTTCAGGTAGGCTGAGGCAATAGCTTCACTGAATTGCCGTAAGCGATGAACATCGATGTATTAGTTTCGATTAGTATCCTCACTTTAGTAAGCATAAAGCGCTTTGTAGGTGCAATCTTTATTTTTATAAGAAGGAATAAATATTTACCTGGTGAAAACTTCAAATCAACCACTAATGCATTTGCATGAGTGTTGGGAATGATATATAGGCAATGTAAAGATTCATCGAATTCCGGGCTTCGGGTCTTCTTCCACGCTCTCGGAGGTGCAGAACAGCGCGGGAAAATCTTTTTATTCTCTCTTATAAACAACGGTTGTTGTAAATTAATATGAGAATTGAATAGGCATTTTATCATGTCGTCAGTTTATTCATCACCGAATTGTTATTATATCCGTTGGTGCAGTGATTAACTTTGAGCTATCCACCAGGCGTGTCAGGCTCGGGCAAGACATACGCGTCGATGGTGCTGCTGCGGCGGCTGTTCGACGTGGCGGGCGGCGGGCCCGAGACCGACGCCTTCAAGCACCTGGCCGCCGCCTTCACCGTGCTGCGCTCGCTCGGCACCGCCGCCACCTCCGCCAACTCGCACTCTAGCCGCATTGTGAGTGTGGACATGGACACTGTATCACATTATATTAATCCCTTACCAGGACGGTAAAGGTTTTAATATAAGGGTAGAGCCACAAGACTCAACTTTGGCAAAGCTTGAAGGTTTTAATGATGAAAAAGATTTTCGATACGAGATTTAGAACACATTGGTGAATAATGCACTGAGCTATTTTGATGACATTTTAATACACACAAATACTATATTATGCCGTGTGGTTACCGACCCAATAGAAAAAAGAATAGGATCACTCCATCTCTTTCCCATGGATGTCGTAAAAGGCGACTAAATAAATAAATATATACGGGACAAATTACACAGGTAAGATAACTAAGGGAAAGGAATCTCAATTCTATAATTAAGCCAAGCGGCTGGGCGTGGCCTTTCAGACTGTTGGTTCTGCCAGTCCCGCAAGGGATATAGACGTGATTGCATGTTATGTTATATTTACTATAATATTGACTCATATTCGTTACCATCCTCTTGGTGTTAATCTCAGATAATTCTTCTCTGAAAATAGATGCACACCGATTCGGACACCGATCCAGACCAGGGCAAGTAAGGTTTCGATTGTGATCTGTGTGATCTCCAAGGCTGTTTACAAGGATTTAAATCATAGTAATAGATGCAAGTGCTTAAATTGTAAATAAACTTTAATCATCAGGGCCACTTCATCGAAGTTCAAGTAACAGACGGTGCCCTGTACCGTACGAAGATTCACTGCTACTTCCTAGACCAGACGAGGGTGGTGCGACCCCCACCCGGCGAGCGAAACTACCACATCTTCTACCAGATGCTGGCCGGATTGACCCCTGAGGAGCGCACACAATTACATCTGGATGGGTATTCCGCACAGGAACTGAGGTAAGGCCAAATTTTAATATACTTAAACTTATTTTAGGCGGTTTCGCCTCTCTTCTTACCGTATTTTACGGCAAAGTCTTGGGATAATGATTTATTATATTAAGATATTTGTGGGATGAAATGAGAGTCAAAGAAAAGGATAAATAATTCTTGCTAACTACAATTCTCAACAATCTTTTTTCTTATTAGCGGCTTTCTACTTTAGGGGATTTTCGTTGTGCTTTTTTAAATCAGTAAAAAATGGCATAACGTCAGGGTGCACAAGATTACACTTTCGTCAACCATTCCAGGTACCTAGCGTCACCCCACCACCGGCGACCGGAGCCAGAAGACGCGACCCGCTTCCACGCGTGGAAGACCTGTCTCGGTATCCTCGGCATCCCGTTTCTCGATGTGGTGCGGGTGTTGGCGGCGGTGTTGCTGTTGGGAAACGTGCAGTTCGCGGAGAGCGCGGAGGGCGGCGCGGAGCCGGCGGGCGAGGCGGAGCTGGCGGCGGCCGCGGCGCTGCTGGGCGTGGGCGCGCCGGCGCTGCTGCGGGGGCTCGCCACGAGGACCGCGAGGAGGACGCGCGCGCCCGCCGCTGCCCCCGCTGCCGCTGCGGCTAGGGATGCATTGGCCAAGGTGGGCTCCCAATAGTTTATTCTATTTTCTCCCAACCAAAACACGGATTAATGCCATCATTGAAGATAACCAATCCTAAAATAATATTATTCTCCATTTCACACATCAAAATAAGTACGTCTATTTCTTTATTCAGGCTCTATACTGCCGGACAGTCGCCACCATCGTCCGACGCGCGAATTCCCTGAAGCGGCTCGGCTCCACACTAGGGACGCTATCTTCAGATTCCAACGAATCTGTCCACAACCAAGATGCGGCTTCCCGACGGACATCTAGTGCGGGAGGCGGGGGAGGCCGGTCGAGGGCCGGCGCGCGGTCCATGGCGGCCTTGAACGACGCCGTGCGACACGCCACTGACGGCTTCGTTGGCATCCTGGATATGTTCGGCTTCGAAGACGCCGCGCCGTCGCGCTTGGAACATCTGTGCGCGAATCTGTGCGCGGAAACCATGCAGCACTTCTACAACACGCATGTATTCAAGTCTTCGGCGGAATCGTGTCGTGAGGAAGGCGTGTCGTGCGCCTTCGAAGTGGACTACGTGGATAACGTGCCGTGCATTGACTTGGTGTCGTCGCTACGAGGCGGATTGCTCGCGGCTCTAGACGCTGAATGCGCGGCGAGAGGGACGCCCGAGCAATATGTTACCAGGATCAAAACTGCACATAGGTAATATTCAGTGCTTTTCACGATACATATCTTACTGTTTATCTGTAAATCCACTTCGCCAGTATGTTCTATAACCTATATTGTGCTACCTTCAAGGGGTCACCCGCGCCTAGCAGAGTCTCGCCCGCCGCATCCCCGCCGCTTCGCCGTCCGTCATTACGCGGGCGAGGTGTCGTACGACGCGGCCGACTTCCTCGAGGCTAACCGCGACTCCGTGCCCGACGAACTGCTGGCCGCCTTCGACACCAGAACTTGCGAATTCGGCTTCGCCACTCATTTGTTTGGAACCGAACTAAAGGTCCGATCTAATTTACATATTTCTCAGTTCAATACTATCACATGTTTCAGTTTTTTTCAATTTAAGTAGTAGTCCTTCAGTCAAGAAGAAACTGACGGGTTCATGCGATTAAGTTCAAGACTTTTGGGAAACCGTAATTTGTGCACTCTGCCTCTTACTCACACATCTACCCGTTCATGTCCCCTTCACTATCCCCACTAGCGCTGTAAAAAACTCCGTCGTTGTCTCTGTTGTTGCTACTACTACCATATGTATTAAGAAGCTCGTTCTTATTACATTCGGTCTAGTCGCCTAAAAGCTCACCGCGAATGTAATGTTTCTGTTCAGGCTTTAGCAGCGCACGGCGGGCCAATAGGTGGTCAGTTCCGCGCGTCGCCGACGGTGGCCACTGCGCTGGACGCCACGCCGTCCACGCTCACACAGGACTTCCACACGAGGCTCGACAACCTGCTGCGGACGCTGGTGCACGCGCGGCCTCACTTCGTGCGCTGTCTGAGAGCCAACGCCACTGAAACGCCCATGCTGTTCGAGCGCACCACTGTCGCCAAACAGGTGCGATCATTTCTTTGACGGCTAGATAGTTTTCAAATAACATCCCTTCACAATCTGCACAATGGCCTGGTCTTCGTCTGTCCGTTCATTGTTCTGGAAGGAAACTCTCCATATTTCATAGATTTCAGCATATTTTTAAAGTCAATTGTAGTCCTAATTTATGCAAATACTTATATGTAGGTTTGTTTTTCAAAATGACGTCTTTTGTTAATAATACTAGTTAAACTCAACAGGTCCGTGCGCTCCAAATCCTGGAGACGGCTCAACTGATGGCGAGCGGATATCCTCACCGCATGCGGTTCCGCGTGTTTAGCGCGCGGTACAAAGCTCTTTGGGCGCGGGGCGGCGGTGAGGGCGACGGAGGGGAGTGCGGGGCGGGGTGTGCGCGCGTGCTGCGTGCCGTGGCCGCCGCCGCCGCGCCGCCCGCGCCCGCTTCTACTGCCGCTGTGCGCTGGGCGCTGGGCAAGCGGCATGTCTTCCTCAGCGAGGCAATGAGACAGGTACAGGCAGAACTATATCTACTTTATGTAGATTTCTCACTCTCGCTTCTTCTGGATTTTTGCTAATATCTTTCAAATACAGACATCGATCAGTAACTAGTTTATTATATGTAGCTATGTATGATTTAAAAGTTATCCAAAAAATATTTAATTTCAGGTGTTAGAACGAATGCGTCGTGCGCGACGTCAAGCAGCGGCGGAGTGCATCCAAGCCGCGTGGCGCCGGCACCGGGCGCGGTCGCCGCGTCCCGTAACAAGCACCGCGACTCCGGCGGCGAGGCCTCGTCCAGCGCCGATCGCTGGCACGCCGCCACCGGATCCGGCGGAGAAGTGTGACCCCGCACTGGCCAAGAGAACTTGTTCGCTTGCAGGACTCGATCTAGTATGTCAATTATTAAATGTTCTAATATTTTTGCTCTGGGCGTACAATACCGATTTTCTTTATCAGCATATATGAAGATCAGAATTATTATTTTTTAATTAAGCATGATGATGCAGAATAAACGGATCGTTACTCAAAAGACATTACTAATTACAATTAACATATCGAATGTAGACAGAGATATAAAAATATGGTGTGCATGTGTCGCAGGAGCGGCCGCCGCCGCTGCCGCCGTCGCGTGCGTACACCGTGACGGGCGGCGTCAAACTGGGCTACCCGCAGCAGCGCAGCGTGGTGGCCGAGTGGGGGGAGGAGGGCGGCACGCTGCGCCTGCACGTCGGGGACACTGTGCTCGCTGTGGGCGCCGCCAGAAGGGGGCATGTCACCGTGCAGGTAATCAAATACCCTCAAAACAAATACACTTACAAATAATCTATCTCTCGACAACATCTAGCTGAACGCTATGTCAAAACCAGTTACTTCGTCTCACTTAGGTAGCTATTGAAACTCGGGCACTGACACAACATAGATTTACGTCTTATGCGGAAAAACAACATCTGCTTTTATTTTGTTTTCAAACAATGTGCTTATTTTTTGTTGTTCTCTTTTGCAGGTTTGCGGCCGCCGCGTTGTGGTTCCGCACTCCGTGCTGGGTCCCCCGCGCGCCCCTGCCCCCCGGCCCCCGCCGCCCCCCGCACCCGCAACACAATCTGCGCCTGCGCTAGCGTGACACAACACTGCTGCTACTATTTAATCGAAGTTAAGGGAATTCTTTGGACCTCCCACTTGGGGAGTCTGTTTTATTTCTCGGTCTGTTTAAGGAGACGGATATGCCAGTCGCAGTTTTGAACGAAAACATTTAAACAAACCAAGATGGTAGAAGGACCATCGCAGCATAATCGGGCCCTTACTTGGTAAAGGATATTGTTGCGACGTGTGGCACTGTGACTATACTTATAGAAAGGAAAGAAAACTTTACACACTAAAATAACGCCGACGTGCTCGCAATCGCTTCAACATCCCTTATTGTGTAAAAGAAAACCGCCTTATCAAACTTTCCAATATGTCTTAGAGAATTTGTTACGGGAGGCTCACACCCAGCAACTTTCCCTCGCTTCCTCCATAGCATTTTCTGAGGCAGCTCACTGATTGGTGCCTATTATCCACTAAGTATATGTACATAATAGCCTAAGTATTTATATGACACGGCCTCGAGCCTAGTTTATGTATATTGGCGATGTGGCATATAGTATGTACCTATAGCTTTAAGATAAATTAAGTTATAGATTTTATTAATATTACTTTGCAATAAAATAAGTATTACAAAATGACATTATGTAAAGACTCTTAACTAAACCTACATATTTAACCTGTATCTGCAACAACCACTTCAGACGCCTACACCTCTAGTTCCACTTACTTGCGCCAAAGCATCTTTGTCTTAATAATACGGTTGCAACTTCTGGATCACTTTATAGTACAAAGTTTACCTAACATTAATATGAGTATTCAGCAAATAGTTTATTGTCGTTCTTCGTCCGAAGCAAGGCGAATTCACACAAAATGTTATGTCCTGTTTATATTGTCGCTTATCTATACTGAACTCAAGCATAAGATTTTTATAGTTATGCTTATAGTTCTTTCAATAAAACTTCGTTATGAAATGGATGCAAGTTGACAAATTCATATTTACGTTGTATCTTAGTCGTTCCTACTTCATGATCATAATGTATCTGTCTTGCAGCCATTCTAATAGCCAAGCTATATTTAAGGAAGTAAAAGATACCGGAGATCACAAAGTGTAATAGTTTCCAATTTACCTAGTTACTGTTTATGTTTGTTTATCTGCAAAAACACTTAAATAAAATTAAGCTTGACAATCTTGTAAGCCCACAAAACGCAGTGTAGAGCTTGCCAACAAGAGTCTGACATAAGTAGTTGTAGTCGACAAACAAATGTCCTAATTAAGGTTGCGCATAAGGTACAGATAAATAAAAGACAAATTTTGAAAATAGCCACTTGTTTATTTTTTTCATACGTGGATCGCACGCGTGAATTGGAATGTGTAATTGAGACTGCTTTATATCCCGACCAGAAAGATAAAACCGTCCTAATAAGACGATGTCGTCGGCTTGCATCGCACCCAATTTTCTCATTCCTAGTTTCTTTAGTTCTGAATATTTATTATGGTGCTCAAATTAACCGCATCATGACGAATTTCATCTTTTTGGTCAGCCTTCAACTTAAACTCTACTTTTTTTAACATTAAACAACATAATTAGGTTTACCTGTGATTGACATATCATTAAAATTGTTTCCAATAACAAGATATCGTGTAAACGTAAGTATTTGAGATAACAAAATTTACGCGAAACATTATTTAAAATTAATTACATTTAATAAGGTGAGAGCACAACACGAGTAAAAAGTAATTATATATAGTAAGGCATATTCGATTTCACTTATACAGCGAAAAGCGCGACTGCACTAAATGTATTTCTTTTTTAGAAAGCCGTTTACTTCTGCTTTATTGAACTGCATTAAAGAACCAATAATGATGAGTCGCTGCTTTTTTCTTAAGCCTTCACACTTACATATACATTTGTCGCTACCGTTAGTTTAACAATCTCACGAGCTACTTTAGCGAATATCAATATCTATAAATTATAAACATTTACATGTCGTTTAGCTAAATAGAATACACAACAGTGATATAACATCTTTTCCTCAGGCCACTTTGGCGCCCAACATGGTGCTGATCGGCATAGCGCACCGACTCGCTTCACTAATGTGGGACGAATAAGAAGTTCCACTGACTTCCATCCCATGGCAGTGTCACAGAACATGCTGGTATAAAAATTTCATGACAACAATAACATCAAAGGTCCCATCAATAAAAGCATAATTATTAGAAAATTTAACACGAATACATTTACATTATACGTTCGTTGACATATCACATGAGCAGATGAAGAATACTGGCTGTGTATATATATACTACTTTATTTATTAGGATTTAATGTATGAGGAGCGAGAATATTAATGTTTGTTCAGCCACCTGAACAAACTTGTATCAAAAAATGTGTTCAGACTTCTTTAGAACAGGAAAGAAAATAAATACACAACCTCCATGATTGTTTATCATAATCAAAATGACAACATCTAGAAATATTGAAATTTTATTTAAACCTACCATAACATTTACCATAGAGTAACAATTACAAAATGATGAATATGAGAAGGTAACGATTAAATATAAAAATACGTATATTAAATAGATTCCATCCCAAACAAGCGACGAAGGCTCGACTACACAAAATTTGGCCACGTGGTATCTTTATACAGCACACATTTATATATAAGTAAGGCTCTCATATACTCTGCTCAGCAGATTATAAATATTCGAATTGTATTGCATTTCGTTAAACCGCCTCATATATAACTATTTTATACTAAGTTATAAACATGAGATCGCTAGAGTAGCATTGTAGAATTATCAAAAACTTTCCTATTAATCTCTACTCAAGAACTTTATTCCTTTGCCCATAACATCGATAGAATGAATGAGACAGTATGATGATAGATGATATTTCAGAAGGGAAGACATCTTCTTTTCTACTATTTATTTACGAATTTATAATTATTAACATACTTGCCGCAGAATACAATTCCGCTTCTGTATTGACAATAATTGAAATTTTTGTTGGATATTCTTATATGATGAAAACCAGCCCAATGATGAATACTTATCCGGTATCAGGCATACAGTACATTGAACTGTAAGAGAGGTACCCTGGGCGACCGCCTGGTTGGACTGGCCCGCCCTAATACCAGCCGAGCCGCCCACTTTTACTGCTATTTACAGCATAAGAAACCTTTATAGAGCAGGTTTACAACAACACCAAAATATTACCAAATACAAATTCCGAATATCTGAACTTTATTATATTTTTTATATAAAATTATTCCACCATGACGATGGTCATAATCATAATCAGACCCCAAAATCTTAATCTTCCAAAAACACTTTTAAGATGAACAGACATAGATAAATATATAAAACTTATGTAGACATCAAACCAGCATATGAAAAACACTTAATAATCTAAAACTTACATAAATATTTTATTTTAATATAATACTAAAGGTCAACGCGGGAGCTTACACTTGACAACAACCAAAGTTAATTTTGGTTTTATTTCAGTCCAACCAAAGAAGTATCACATGTTCTTAAAAGGGCAGTTGACTTTAAAAAGAAAAATTATTGATTGTATGACAACAAATATTGCTTCTATTATGTTGTCAAGTTTCTAAGAATCCTCATAGTATTATTATACTGAGTAGATTATCCAAAAGTGCAGTAGCTCCCGCAGAGACTTGTCGGCAGTTTGCGCGATTTGAACACGCGTAAGGCAGTGCTGTAGTAGTACTCATTGCATTGGTACTCGCTTCTGTTACCAACGCTATTACAAGGCCCTCTTATTTCCTCAACACACGCGTAGCAGCTCCAGCCAGATCTTTTCGAACGTCACTAAAAATAGGCGCCAGTCGTCTCGAGTGTTTTTATGCTTTTGCCCATCGATAACGATACAGAATAATCTTACTCACATACGTCAATTTATATACCCATATATGCAAATGTTATAAAATATAAAAATATTGCAGTAAAATAGCAGATCTGCTGCAGATCTGTCTACTGTTTCAACTTTTTTACGACGAAACAGAAACTGCAAGTTTTATCACTGAGACATCAATCAATCACCCAAGAAGACAATGAAGGCGAAAGTTTTATAAAATTCATTATAAAGTCAATGTTGAACAACACCATTCGGTGTTGTTCTGCAAAGCAACCACACGTACTGCTTTTTATTTGAAAGAGTACTTTGAGATAGTTCATCTTATCACCAAAAATTTGAAAATCTGACAAAGAAAAAGCACTGGTTCTATAGCGATTTAAGAGTTTCTGAACATTTTCCAGCAGAGCGCGGCGCAGCTGGCGGTTGGCGGGCGCTAGTCCCGGGCGATGGGCGTGCTGCAGGCCGCGGACGGCGCGCGCCGCTCCAGCGGGGACTCCGCGGCCGCGGCCGCAGACGCCGGGGTCGCTTCGGCTGACTCGGTGCAAAGTGATGCGAACACCGTACTCGAAGACACCTCCCGCACGCAGCGACGTTGCTCAGCTGAAAATGTCATAACCTTACTACTTTAACTAGGAAAAATATGTTGGTTACCTGTTCACATTTATTTCGTACAAGTCATAGTAATTTAATTTATTGTCACCAAACACAGAATGGACCAAGAAAATTAAAACAAAATTGCATGAGGCGCAGAACCACCAGCCGTCAACGTCAGATAAGGTCCTGTCGACTACTGGGTTTTATACCAAAAAAGATAGGACAGATTTAAAAAGTAATAAAAACACAAAATCAAACACCGCCGCGAAAAACTTTTTAATGAAAAGAGCTCGAAATATTCAAACTTAAACATGCATTGTTAAATAAATTTTGGTGAAACAAAATAAACAAAGAAAGCATACTTGTCTGTTAATAGTGTCAGCGAAGCGAGCCAAAAGAATCTTGCAAATAAAGTGAACAGTCGGCAATGAATCATGTTACAGTTGAAATAGGCGTTGCGTTTTTTGTCCATTTCAATTTGCATGCAACGGACAATGAAACCAATTTGGCACAGGTTATAAAGGCTACAATAATTCGTTTAAGCAAAGTGGTTGGCGACACCGTCCTACACGATGTCAGCGGCAAATGTCGCGTTTAACGCATCAGTGGGTAATGAGCGGCAATGAGATGAGACGGCGACCGTGTGAACTGGGGTCAAACACGATGTGAGGTTATCGTGTAAAAGCGGCCAGCCAAAATTCATGAAATATTAGATCTCATCTGGGCAAACGTCTTACATTACTATAAACAAAGCAAGCAACATAAAATCAAGTAATAGGGCAATGGAACGATTTGTTCCTTTTCTAACCGAATCCGAATTGATATCACGAACAAAATGTTATGAAAGGGGCATAACGATGAAAGTTATGTCATGAATTGTAAGTACGTTTATTGGGTAACCTGCAGGCACGCACGGCGGCACATCAAATTGGAACTCTCGACCAATGAATTACAGTAACATTGAGTAGACATGTAGGTAAATCGAATTTACGCCTTCGTGCGGAAATGTACGGTC
Source organism: Amyelois transitella (assembly GCF_032362555.1). Classification (NCBI taxonomy): domain Eukaryota; kingdom Metazoa; phylum Arthropoda; class Insecta; order Lepidoptera; family Pyralidae; genus Amyelois; species Amyelois transitella. The sequence goes on along the minus strand of NC_083514.1, from coordinate 11,277,744 downwards.
TAATTATTGATGAGTTATTGTGTAATATTAAAAAAGATTCTGTTCAGATTATCAAGGATGTGCGAACAGAAGTGGTTAATTTTATTCCTTCCTGAAGAGTAACCCGTGGTATACAGTATTTTCTGCAAAGTATTATGTTTCTACTTCACTTAGCGCCGTACAGTCTAGTTGCAACAAAGCCACAATGGCAGGCAAATATCTGCGTGTGGAAAAACGCAACCACAGTATTCAAATTTGTCAATGCTTTCATATCATTGCGGTTTCATAGCAACGTTTTCCCGATTACTTTCTTTATCAACCAGACTCGCGATAATTTCTAAGTAAATAGAAATAATATTAAGTCATCCCAACACCCATAGAGGAAGTACCGGAGTCATCGGCACCAACACAAAACGAGTCATTAGCGGTGGAAGCGGCTCCATTGTGGGGGATGACTCGGTGAAACTGGGTGCAATGCCCTCTCCTCCCGCACGCAGCCTGCCTAGTGCCTAGCCCATTATAACGCTTAGCACGCATTATAGTTAAAAGAGTTTGTCTCAAAAAGAAATAAATAATAAACAAATATTTTATTTCCGAGATTATGGTGATATATAAAATAAAGTGTTTTATTTGCGTTATGCCCCTTGTCAGTTGTATGTCCGTACTGCAAGCCAACATGTTACAGTTAAGGAAGTTATAATTCATATAGACCATGACATTTAAGTTCCACCAAAATATATCAAAAAAGTATATTTAGAGTATATTTAAAATGATCAGCGAGCCTAGCTTACCGGTCTGTTGCGATCCCGAACGCAATATTACGCACAAACACGGAATCGCAGTTCCCGACACTAAACAAACGACATCGCCTGCGCCGCGCCGCCGTATTTAGAACGCGCTCCTATCTTATCCAACAATAGGCCGAGCAAGAAAATCATAATTGGCGAGAACCGAGAGAAAGCGGCAACTCAACTGCAGTTGTAGAGGATATAGCTATAATACTGAATCATCAGAAGGTGTACTTAGTGGAAATTCTATTACTTGGTCATAAGAATCTAGCTTCTGGGCTGAATTTTCTTTAATTAGGAGACCCCGAAAATGTTGAATATTCATTGATAAAATTTCATTGTGGTATTGCTTAAACTCATTAGTCATACAACATAGTAATTAAAGCGTGTAACATGCATGCTACCCTTTTCCGTGAAACACGAGTGCATTGGAGGGTTAACATTGAATTATTCGAGCTAAATATGAATAGATTTTATTTTTTGTATTGTAATACTACGAAGTAGTCTGAATAAATAAAAGTCAAAGCTGTCTGACTCACCGGCCAATACAAGGCAGAAATCACTAAATGGTTTCCGCCGAAATTTGGCTACTGATTTGAGGACGTACTGATACAATTCCTACGAGACCGAGGCTCAGGGCGATAGTTTGTTTGTCTATAAAAGTTACGAGCTCAACAAATCCCTGCTCTTAGTAGACTTGGATTAAATGAAAGCAGAGTGAGCAGTGCACGAAGCTAAAAAGAAAACTCTTCGACTTTCTTTATACACTATAGTAATCATTCCTATAAACATGCTTACAAGGTATGAAACAGTTAGTATTACATATACATTGCATAATGTTTTAAGATTTTGTTAGAATTAGAAAAAAAGTATGTATTTATTTATATTAGGATCATTCATTAGAAGCTGTAGCAAGAGCTAAATAAAATATGAGGCTACGTACGCATGAAAAATTTGTTTTAAACTGAAAATTCGACGAAAGAAACTGCATCAACGCGCACCACTAATCACTGGCCGCATCCTCGCGATAGCTAAGCGGTAATTGAATTTACACACACAGGCTGGCAAAAGCAAGTCGGCTCAACAAAGACAGTTTAGAACACCACTTACCGATCAGGTTGTGCAGGTTGTCGATGACGACCTCCGTGTTGTAGGTGGCGTCCACCGCGCGCTGCAGGAACGCTGTCCACGTGCTCAGCTCTGCTTCCTAGTCGGAAAAAATATTATTAAAATACTGGTAGGATGGAGGTATTTCAAGCAATGGGTACAGTGAGCTAAGGGCAGAGTTGGGAGAGAGAGAGAGAGAGAGGTGGGTTGGGAGATCGAGCGGTGGTGTCTTCTGACTTGATACTTTAATGTGGGACATACATGTGGCTGTAGTAAAGAGCCTTTTAACGTTTCTGACTGCGTTTATTTTTCTTGATAATCAAAGAGTTTATATATGTTATATTCAATGAAAGAAAATCTGAAAAAAATGTATCCCAGATGAACACTCCATGTAAAGTCAAAACAACCATGTCTGTCAACGTTTTATTTTTCTTGATAATGTTATTCATTTAAATAAAAACAAGGAATATTCACTACCTTGTTACAATGTTCTTCAAATCGGTGAATAAGAGTTGTCCCGAATTCAAACGTTACGGAAAATAATAAAAGTTGTAAATGTCGATTTAATGATAGTAACTTTCACATACTCGTATGCATGAATGATGAATGAAATTTGTTAGTAAACTATCTTCCATACATTATAAAAAAAGCCTAATTATTGGCTTAAAATATCAATTAAATATAACAAAAATAAATTAAATCAAAATAAAGATCACCTACGAGTAAATTTTGCAGAACTTTGAGACCAGCGAAACCTCAGAAAAGTATTTCCAGGACGCTCGGGCGTGGAACAGCGGAAGATATTGGAAGCCCTAGCGGTGTTCGTGGCAGGATTGCGTTCCCGGTGCGCCAGCATTATGGGCGTGTCATGTTACACGGGCGATTTACATGCTACTTTCACTACCATCGAGTGATTTTGTTCCAGATGGTGAAGAAACATAAACTAGAGCCAAAAACCGAAATTATTTTTACTACGCTTTTATTAGCTTGGGTTGTTTGTATGTATGTATGTATGTATGTATGTATGTATGTATGTATGTATGTAACGGAATCTTTGAGCTTAATTTTCACTGATTTCTAAACGTCTGATCAACTTGAAACTTTGCACACGTATCAAGGACCGATGACAATGCAATATTTTGATAAGAGTTTCTCATTATCCTTATTAAAACTGCCAGGATTAATAAATTCATTTTTAGATCCTTCGTATGAGAGTAAGAGAGACAGAGATAGCACCAGTGCCAGTAATCTCCATACAAGAAACCAAGAAGTTCTGACGTATAAGGAGTCCAAAAAGAGATGTAATATATTTCCATATAATGTTACTATTAACCTGAGGCTTTTTTATTTCATCGCATCGCTCCATTTAGAATTACCATTAGAAACAATAGTAGAATTAGTAGAATATTTTAAAACAATAAAAAATATATAAATAATAAAACAAATGTAATAAATGAAAATTGAACAACTAAATTTACAACAATACAAGAATAAAGTTACTACCTACAGAACTTTGCGATATTTAATACGTATTTAACATATTAATGCGATTCTTGAATTAACATTATGTAACTTTTGCATATTTATAATAGCAACACTGTAATACTCGCTTGGAAAATGAGTGACAGTTTGTTTATTTATGTAAAATAAGTTTTGCAGTAAGTTTTGAATTCGATTCTAACACCTGTAAACTTTCTTTCTGTTTTTTTACCGGTGCCTGTGTATTTACCTATTTGCACTTTGTTTTGTGCTGATAACTTGTCGTTATTTGGAGTTTGGAATCTTCCGTTGAGTCGAGCTTTGTTCTTCCGGATATTCGTGTGATTTTATCATCTGAGATTGGACTCTGACTGTGTTCACTGTGTTGTGCAGATATTTTGAGATAGGACTCCTGTAAAAAGTACCTGATTATTTGAGATAGGAGTCCCAAGTTTGTGTTTGTTTTTGTGAAAGACAGATTTTACTACAAAAGTGCCACGATGTCTTCAGATAAACATTGTTGCGTTCCTGGTTGTAAAGGCAGTGGAGGTATGTTTGAAATATTTTTGTTCCTGTATCAATCTGCCTCTTAATCTTGTGGTTTGATTCCTGGCAAGGCCACAATCGAAAATTGTTATGTTTGCTGGATAGTCAAAAATATTATTAACAGTGATTTATCACTATAAAATTCTTTTCAACTGGGTTTAACAATCATCATACATACATGCATACATATAATCACGTCTATATCCCTTGCGGGGTAGACAGAGCCAACAGTCTTGTAAAGACTGATAGGCCACCTTCAGCTATTGGGCTTTAAGATAGAATTGAGATTCAAATAGTGACAGGTTGCTAGCCCATCGCCTAAAAAAGAATCATGATGATGAGAATATTATGAGATTTAATCCAATCAGGCCACATATAACTTTAAGAAAGTTAGTTGTGAAAACCTCCGGCGATGGGCGCATGGTTGCGAAAGTCATTTCTAGTAAGATAGTTATACAGCGTAGTAGAAGTAGTAGGAAGTTAACACTTCTACCAAAAAATAATTGTATAAAAAAACTAAAAAACTAGGCGTTTTATTGCTAATCAAACTAAAAAATAGAAAATAAATAATAGTTTAAAAAAAACTAAAAAACTACGCTTTATTGCTAATCAAACTAAAAAATAGAAAATAAAATTTAAAGACAAAGGAATTATAAAACAGTAGTAGCAAGTCGAACAATCGGTTATAGTCAATTACCTCCGATTAAAATTATAACAAAATTAAATTTATAAACAAAACAATTTAAATCAGAGTAAAAAGCGTGGGGTGCATTTTACTTCATTTTCATAACTCTCTTGTCATAAATATATGCTGATAGAATGATTTTAATATTTACTACATCAGGCACCCCACGCTTTTTACTCAGATTTCAATTGTTTTGTTTATAAATTTAATTTTGTTATAATTTTAATCGGAGGTAATTGACTATAACCGATTGTTCGACTTGCTACTACTGTTTTATAATTCCTTTGTCTTTAAATTTTATTTTCTATTTTTTAGTTTGATTAGCAATAAAGCGTAGTTTTTTAGTTTTTTTTTTTAAATAATAAACTTATTATGAAGATCAAACCAATAGATATTGTTATTGACGTTATTATTAAACCAATTAAATCATCCTTACAAATTCTATCCGAATTCAAATAATACTTGCCCTTTTATGGGAAAAAACCATCTCCGGATTACTAACATGTATTTCGTTCCAATGAGATGACCTGAACAGGTCTGTATGTAAATGTAGACAGGAGACATCGTATTACGGAGTGCCGGCCTTCAGCGTCGCGACGATACCGGTTTTGATATGATTGCGAAAATTAAATGAAAATTCGGCTACATTACCGAAACGTGGGGGGTTGGTACAGCGATAGGGACCTAACGTGAAGCCTCACCCCGCCGGCACAGATTGCCGCGGGTAACATAACACCCGACCTGACATAATAATCCAGACACGGTTTAAGCGTAAAACCTAATTAGACATTTGTACATAGCGGCCATAATCTCCATGACATTGAAGGACAACGGAAGAAAATGTATAACGATATCAACTCGTGATGGCACCAAAAGTACAATCATTAAGATTTTGTCTCGTTGGATGAAAATTTATTTAATTGAGTCACAGGTATTTCGTACAAATTTAGTCTGAAATAAGAATGTATTTTGTAAATTGACGACCGGTGAAAATGCTCCAGTGTAATTTGTTCCGCCGCTTCTTCTACACATGCGCTTTGAAAGTAGTAGTAGATATAATTGTGAGATTGACGTCACAATATAATATACTAATATTATGAAGCTGAAGAGTTTGTCTGTTGTGAACGCACTAATCTCAGAAACTACTGGTTCAAATAGAAAAATTATTTTTGTATTGAATAGACCATTTATCGAGGAAGGCTTTATAACATCACGCTTCATCTATTAGGAACAATAATGGAAAATGAGAAAAAAACGGGGAAAATTATTCACCCTTGAGGGCTTCAATGATGCCCAAAATAACAATTCCACGCGGACGGAGTCGCGGGCAAAGCTATAAGTGTTACCTTGTATCCAAGTTTGAAAGTAAATCTTTTCTATTCTGTTTACTGGGTCGAAAAATTCCTCAGACCTTTTACTTCGAATTTGAGTGATAGCATATTCATATGGCAAATCTTCGATCGAAGGATTATATTCCACCCGCCCCCTTGTTAGACAATCCATAAACTTCTACATGTGCTATCACCGTTCTAATTAAGTCACCATGGTCAATCACAATTTAGATCTTCATGAAGTCACGGTTCGCATCAGATGTGTGGGTTATGTAAACGGTGCGCGTAGCAACGGCGGCACGCGTCGCGGTATTTATAGCGCTGACGGCGGTCAGGGCCGCGCGGTCGCTGCACTATTTTGGACAGACTCTATTAGATTGCATTCATCCTAAGAGGCTGCATGTCTTTTAATTTCTTGTAGGTATTTTATTTTGTTTTTGCTTGGACTACGACATAAGAAGTACATATTAATTATTTTATTTTCTTTCTTCCTAAGGTTCAGGTGGTGAAATAAAAGTCTACACCATATTGATTGTCTTTTTATTCTGAAGCTCGTTTCAATATTTATGATTCAATTTATTTTACGGGAGAGCAACCCGGAGCTAGCGCCGGCTTATTGGTACAACACGCATTACGTGAGCACGAACATTGGAGCTCCGAACTCTAGTCCCGTTTCATAGCAAAATATTTAAACTGGCACAAAAACCAGTGTTTACTATTACAAATAAACGGTACTATTCCAAATGACCGTCGTCATCGGATAAAAAGATGGTCCGAGTCATAGCTATCATGAGATGACGCGACCGCACATAGACCCTGTCTAAAGTTGATCCTACGCACGGCTTGATAAAAATTATGGGCACGTAACGCCCACGGACACTGGGGAAAATAATTTCAATGAGAAAACTATTCGCATAAAAAGACAATAACGATTTAGGTAGGATTATACTGAGATTTTTTTTAAGATTCCAATAAACTGGAGTAATATTAAAAGTATTTAGAACACAATACGCTCCGCCCTTCAGAAAGCCGGTGTCGTGGCCCGCGTCGACATCTGGGGAAGTGGGTCACCCCGGAAGGTCAAGGAGCGCGGAAACGTATTGGGCATTACTTACAGTAAGAACGGGAAAGGTACGCTGCTGGTATTTCCTGGCGTACTTGAAAGTTTTCTGAAATGCTGGTATGTTTTTTGGAAGTTCGTAATTACATTAAATGCTATGGACTTCGACTTCCTCTTTCGATACCACCTGCAGTACACAATAGTTTCCCATTCGGATTGATCTACTATATGAATGTACCGCACTATATCTACTTACAAAAAATATGATGGATATTTTTTTATAGAATAACATACTTAAATCATACCATAGTTGAACAAGAAACTAGGACGATTCATAGCCGAATGTTTTTATAAGTTGATAGACAGTTTAACCGTTCCTCATAAGTTTTCACCCACACATGACCCCACTGACTGGCGTTCCATTTGTGTCACTTTCCCTACACAGCTGTCAGCCAAATACGAAAACGCGTAGGACAAGACTACTCGCTTCGCTTATTTAATGATTCACTCACACGTGATGAACACGTGGTCCACTATCGATTATTTGCGTATGGTAAAATAAGGAACAATTTCCATGATAACCGGGTGACAGGCGCTGTGACGGCAATAGTACTACCCTTACTATCTTCTAGTAGTCCACCATACAGACTGCGGATCATCCCAGGGCAATCGGGCCAAACACCAGGATGATGATGTCAGTAAAAAGAATAAACTCAAGGAATCTTCACCTATTTATTCGATTCAAATTTAAAGATTCAAAACATCACTTGCTTGTCGTTTTGATAAATTTTGCAATAGCAACGCTTGGTGTAAATGGGCGAGTAATTTAAATAATTCTAAACTTTCTCAAAGTTCGGCAGTCGAGTACTGGAATTGTGCTTTAGAGATGATGATCCTCAGCATCGAATTACAAGTTTTGTATCTAAATGGAATTAAAGGTCCATCAGGATCAAATTGCGATCGCGAGTCCGTATTTTCTTCCACATTTAAATTTAAGATTGATGTCGTTTGGCGGCTGTGCCAAACGTAAATGTATGATTAAATGTATAGTTCTATAATAGGCTGTTTGACTGTATTAAAAATATACATTTCTTTTATGTCATCAGTCTTAATATTATTTTTTTGGAGCGATTTGTAATAACGCGAGATAAAAATATACATACATACATACATACATATGCTCACGTCTATATCCCTTGCGGGGTAGACAGAGCCACCAGTCTTGAAAAGACTAAATGGCCACGTTCAGCTATTTGGCTTAATGATAGAATTGAGATTCAAATAGTGACAGGTTGCTAGCCCATCGCCTAAAAAAGAATCCCAAGATTGTAAGCCTATCCCTTAGTCGCCTTCTACGACATCCATGGGAAAGAGATGGAGTGGTCCTATTCTTTTTTGTATTGGTGCCGGGAACCACACGGCACTAATACAAAAAAGAATAGGACCACTCCATAGATAAAAACTCTCCTAAGATAAAAATATTGCATTATTTAAACAAAATCCGTCTCAGAAAATTAGGTTTTTATATGCAGCTGTCACGTGACTAAAAACGAACGTGATTGGCTATTTCTATTATGACGTCAATTATCCATAAACAGACTGTGGATCGTACCGTTCCTTAGTGTTCGCTATTATTTTTCAAGATTTTATAAGTGTTTGATCGCTCAGGATTACTCAGATAACATAGGTATTTAATAATGGTAACCAATTCTGCGAAAGCTGACAGTCGAAACCTACCAAAAGTGGACGCAATAATGGTTGGAAGAAGTAATCTGGATTGTCTTCTTCAAAGACAATCCAGATTTCTATGCTGCCGAACTGAGGAATGTGAAAACATCAATGTAAGTATATCTTGGTAACCACTGATCTTAGATCATGATCTGAAACCACTTCTTGCGAATATTCAAATCCATCGGCATAGAAAAAAACAGTTTCGTAGGAGATTTTATTGTTGTATTAGTGCATTCAGGCACTGCACAACATTTATAGGAACTCATTTTAATAATTTTTACACATATGACGTGGCACAAGTTAAATAAAACAAGAGAAAATCAAAACTTTTCGAAACACCAACAAGCTTTGTATGATATTTACACGAAATTTACGTCACTGCATGCCATGGCCGCCATATTGCTAAAAGTCGCGTTTTGGCGGCATATTTGAATATTTCATTTTCTTTTTCGATTTTTTAATAAAATAGCTGTAAAAAAGGCAGAAAAGTATTTTTGTAGGGCTCCTTATAAATAAATAAATACCCTAAGATAGTTTTTAGAACTTTGTCAAATAGCCTATTAAAGGTGATGTTAGTAATCTTGGAAATGATACGGTATCATTTGGGCGTAAATAGGCAGAGCGGACCAAGGCAGACAGTAACGTTATAATTACCGCTAAATGAAAACGACCGCAGCGAGAGACAATGGCCTGAAGAGGACCTGAGCTCTGATTAATGCCAAGTTAAAATTGAATTATATTTGACCCTACTCCGTGCCACAAAATTTATTTGGCAAAATTTATTATGTACAATGAAGTATTTATGAACAAAAAAACTAAATTATCTAATTCGCGAACGCACCATAAAATAAATAGAAATAAAAAAAATATTGAATAGTGACTGAGATGATAAAAAAAGAAATCTAGAACCATTTCTGAATGAAATAAAGAATGCCTTAAACAAAGCAAGGCAAAGCAGTCTGAGATGATGATGAACCGTCTGTATAAGCTCTCCTGCCAGCACGCGGCGACTTACAGCAATTTTGCAAATTAGACGTGCCCGTAATAAATGGCCATAATCACGTGTAAGTATATCAATTTGTTAAATTAAAACAACGTCTCAGCCGTGACCCCGCCCCCGCCCCCGCCCGCTCAAGAGGGAGGTCACCGTCCTACGAGTGTATGATTTATTAACAAAAGGGACAAAGAACAGAGAATGTCGTAAATATAAGATCTGTCCTTCTTTCAATATATTTCGAACTTTCAACTTATTCCCTGAATGCTTCAATTACACATTTCGAAACCCGGCTTAGTACCAATTATAATATTATAAATTAGGTTAGTTCTGAAGAAGTGATAACGGCTATTGTGAAAACGTTTAAAACAAGGATACATGGCCAGATTCTCCCGGCACAATTGCGAAATTCTCTCTCATCTTAATCAAATTCCAGAATAATTTGCGATGAATTATTTATCTAAAAATTGCCGAAAAACAAAATGGTGGTTTCGTTGTGTAGTTTACCCTAAATGTCAACCAAAACGACCTACTTACAATAATCATAATGGATGCAAAATCAATATGTTATCATAGTTATCAGATTGACAGCATTATCTGTCATATGTGGCACACTTTCTATATCAACGATTTCAGCGGTGGCGAGGCTAACCTAACACTGGCGAATGTGCAATTGGAAGATTCTGGCAGACGCAACCTTAAAAAGGAAACCACTCATGCGATGACAATCACACAGTCCCAATTCAATACCAGTCAAGGGCCCTAAATAATATTAGAAATTGAGGTCGTACCAATTAGCTGTACCGCAACCCACACAACAGGTAGGATACAAGATATTGAAGGGCGTAGATTGTTAACAAATTTCTCAACGCGTAATGTGTTGTTTATTTCTGATTTTTTTTCAAACTATCACCAAACAAATGAATGATTGAGTTGGATAGTTCACGTATCAAGAAAAGAGAGAATTAAATTCATTAATGGTACGTATGTGAGATTTATTTTCGTGCGTAGATATATCCTTCAGCACCGTCCGCGTCCTGCGCTTTCACTCTCATTACCGCGGGCGCGCAATGCTCGCGGCATCATTAGAAAGCGAATTTCCGTTTATATGCTAATTCTAGAGCCTACTGCCATGTTACATTGTGTTTTGTTCAGCTCGCCGCTTTGTCTTCTCTTTACAATACATCGATTGTTTGGGAATTTCATCTTTTCAATTCGTACCCACGCGCACTGACTTCTTTTTAACTATCATAAGATCAAGATTACTATATACATGTTTCTTTGAACGTGTTTTCTTTATTAACCTGTCATTCTACAAAGGTGGTAGGTTTTCGTAATTAAGGCAAAGAGAGTTAAACGATTGAGGTTATCGAATAAGTACTTAGCTACTTATTTTATCAAGTAATCGTTTAATTGTTTACAAACAATATGTGTATGCTGTCTGTCGATGACTGATAATATTGGTGTAGATAAATCATTTGATAAATAACCAGAACAATCAGCGGTATAAATCAATTGTCCATTCAAATAAGTACGTATTCACCCATTCTTCTACACAATGTTCTATGGGAAGGTTTATGTTATAATTAATACTTACGTGCTTGTTTATTCGAAGTGAAATTCATTTTCAAAGTGATGGAAAAGTTCAAAACCTCAAGCAATAAAACAGCAATACATGGAAAGCATTATTTCCACCAGTCAATTAACTAGCTATAAAATAAAATTCTGATTCAAGTAATAGATATCTAACACGAGTATTGTGGCAATCCGCGCACGGGGCGTCCAATGAATTCGCCAATAAAGTCCTTTATACATTATATAAAACAGACACACGCAAAGAATCTGAATGGTAAATCCAGCGCCAACGTAATACATGTCGCCTGGCAGGCTCGCTGCACACGCAATGGAGATTTAATGTTCCTAGATCACGTCGGCACGCGGCGGGCCAGCGTCTGCGTCGGCAGACTGCGCCGCGGCGGTCGACGACTCCGCTGCATAAAGTGCGTCCCCGGCTATAATAATTCATTCCGAAATCCATTAAAGTGAGTAAGCACGACGGAAAGTGTCGAGAATGCAATTATAAACCTCTCCTTTAGATTGCTCGCACATTCTCAAAATGATCTCAACTTCTATCCGTCTACTGTCCTCAGAACACATTTCGTATGTGCGTCAAAAGAAGACAATAAGCCAACCTAATAACTGTTTTTTTTTTTGTAATAACATACATAAACATATATCCTTGACTAAATTAAGCAAGTCCTGGCAGAAGTTCCGGTCAAGAGTAGGTGAAAACGCCAAGTTTTCCATGAAGAGAGTTATGAATGTGGACAAAGCAAATGAAATATGCAGAGATCGTGGCGAATGGAAAGATGTAGTGTAGACCTATCTGCCTAGCCCTCCGGGAAAGAGGCATGATTTTATGTACTTATGTATGTACGTATCTTACATAAATCTAGTGATGTCTGAAACCATTCCTTTTTAGTACATTTCATGTGTGTCAGGATGAGTCCGTTCTCAATTTGGAGCGTGCTAAATGTCAAGCAAACACTTCTCGGAACAAGTGAAAGGAGTTAATCAAGTAAATCATCCCGAATGAGCTCACGGCACCAAGTAATTGCGGCGTTGGCCTTAATCCGGGATCACGGGCGCATGCTGCCATCAAACCACTTTACTGTAACAAACTAAAGTGGAGAAAATGGCTCTGCTAGATTGAAATACTTTTCTAAGGTAAGATGAGGTAAAATATTTTTGAAAGTCCGGATGAGTCTGCAAAACTTATGTCCTCACGACCATCCAATAGAAGAGGTGTAATACGTTTCTACTTAAACCACACCCTTTGCCAATTACCTTGCCGAAGAACATACTCAATCAACATTTCGATCAATTTATTGTGTGTACTAATGGGAACACTTGAAAAGTATCGATAAATGATTCTACATATCCGTATTTCCCGCTCATCATCACCCCAGGTTGGTTCGTACGGCAGTAAAATCGAATTCCTCGAATATGATTACGATTTACGTCAACGCATCATCGCCGATTCTCAGACGCGACGGAGGATGCATGCAGATAACTCACGTCATGTTTTCCTAAAATAATTTGATAACTAATTTAATTAGCAATGAACAGGCGGATGGTATCATCGATGAAATCAAAAGTAAGTCTGCGTATGTTTTATAATGTGTTCCGTTCATACTGCAAATTCATGTTAAATCGCTTCACAATAATCATTCCAATGAACTGATAAATAAAACTAAAACTAGAAAATCCAACTTAGGCAATAATACTTAGTAAAGGGCACGCGTAGAAAATCAATTGACGAAACGGTCATAGGCCAGTCGCTCAACAAGTACACAGAACCAGCGCGAATTTGCGATTGTGTCGAAAAAAAGCCTGAACTCTGGTAGGTGAGAGTAGCGGGATTGGCCCTGGTGGCATCAGGACCGTGAACAAAAGCGCAAATAGAGGTCATTGGCCGCGGAAACCACTGTAGCTAACCCGGTCAGCTGTCGGCCGTAATCAAAGACAAATTAAAACTATTGACAGCTATTAATTGCGGCTTTATGTGGGTATCTGTGTCAGATCCGGTGATGCGATGACGGGATATTGGTTAAAAATCTCGATAAGAGGCCATGATTTACTCAACTTTATTATTATTTTGAAAAAAAGACTACTTTTTGACTTGATTTTCCAAGGCAAGAGAAATTGAAAAGACAAATATTATATTTTTGGTCCTTTATTCCTTTTCCGCAAACTCAGATGTCGCCTCTAGCATGTGCGCTTCCAAATGTGAGAGGAAATCAGAAAATATTCCAGCAATTCATGATTCAAGCTACACAACGCAAGTAGACTTCACATGAGCTGCATAACCAGCTCCGAAGGATTCGTATATCGGATTTAGTAGAATTAGTTATGAAGGATTATCTAGCTCCATAAAACCAGTCCTTGGCGAATGGGAGCGAGCGATGATCTCAGTCTCAGGATCTGCGGCGAGCGGCAAACCGCGGGTCACGGCTGCGCGGCGATGTTTGCCAGTAATTAACACCAGGGACACCGACCGGCAAACTAATTCACTGGTGTGGCTAACTGGTTTCGCCATGGAGATAGCTAATTTTCTGTGCTTCAGCTTCAGACAAGCTAGAAGATTTATGTTCTTTTCTTCTTGTTTAAAGTAAATTATATTTTGCAATTCATTGTATGAACGGAACAAGATATATTAATAAATTGACAGAGGCATACTGTATGGATATACTAGTATATTGCACAAATGATTGCCTTAAGTGATCAACAGTCCTACTGAGCAAACTTTACTCAGTAGGACTGTTGAGGGGTTAATAAAGAAGGTTAAAGTTTTGGATGGTGAATGGAGGCGCTGTGACTTAAAACGACTAAATATACTTTTAAGGGCATACTCGTACCTATTAATGATTTTATCAGTCTGTGTAATATATTTCCAAAGCTTCGTGAATATTGGGCTTAAACAACAATGTCACGCGACTCCACAAGTCCGTATTTGACTTTCGTGTTTAATACAGGAGCGAAAGCCTTTCGATAAAGGCTTACACGCAAATCTAAGGAATTGCAGTTAATAATGTGAGCTCTACTTGCAAACAATCACATGCACGCGAAAGCTTACAACGAGGCACAACCCGAAAACTTACATAGATATTATCGTAAGTGAAACTTCGCCAAAAATATTGATGAGTTCAAAATTTTGACAAACATATAAACATATAACTAAAAGCAAAGCATATAAAACATTAGCTAAAAATACCTACCTGCATCAGCAAACCTCCTAATTTGATATGATTTAGAAGAAAACCCATGATAAATAAACAGAAATAGTTTTTAAACAAATTAAAATTCAGCTCGGAGGCTCGTTATTCTTGGGGCCGGTAGACAAAGTCCAGCGTTGAATAAAAGTTTGATAACTAAATGACAAATTTCGAGTATGTCTACGTAATATATAATGAAAGTAAACAGGCGTCTGCGGGCCGAAGAACTTGCGCTCCGTAAATATTGATCAACCACGTGATATATGGTCGAGCTCGTACGTTACAGGTTACGACAAGAGCGACGCTTTGCAGGGTTGCCTAAACTCAACAGATTAATCCGAAAATTCTGGAGTCTTCGTCACTTCGTCAGTCGTCTCGTTTTAATGGTGACTTTCTTGAGAAAGCCATGAGACTTGCTTTCGCCAAGACCTCTAGAAGCCGACTTAGGCCCGTTGAAGTCGAAGAAAACATTCCTAATATTTTGCTTAGAATGGCAACCCTAAATGCGGCGCCATTAACTATCGGCCATTAGATTATATGGTCACAACAACAATCGCGGCAATTTTACCATCATCGTCAACGCGAACACAGTGAAAGTTACGCGTCACTTTTATTTTCAGTAATTTATGGTGAACTGCCAAATTATTATGATTCATATCGAATGAGAAGCACGAGATTTGTGAAACGTGAGTTTCATTTTCAATACTTCCGTGCTGAATCATAATTTTGGTTGTGATTATGTTTAATTATATATATTTTTTCATTGATTTGTTCTTTAGAATTCTAGAATGGAAAAATTTTGCTAATGTGCATATTTTTTTATTCATATTTAAGAGCATTAATTTAACTTAGAACTTTATCTTTCGCAAGCCTGCTAAATAGTTCCTTTACAGTTGTTTCATCGGATATGTTTTGCATATTAAGGTAATCTTTGAAAGTGTCGAGAAAAGATGAAGGTAATGATAGCGCTGGCGTCAAATATTTAAGTTCTGGGCGGGTCGGAACTCGGAACTACACAGTCACAGACATGTTTGGTGCGGACGGATTTAGTTTGTCAGACCTAAGATCTTTATCCCTATTTTTATCCCAATATCACTATGGGCGGTATTATATGTCTCTACACTTTTGCTCGGAATAATGTTGCCTCCTATCGGCGGATTGACTACCGTTTCAAAGAAACTGTATCGTATCAAGAAATCCTCAGAAATGTGAATATTACGCACACAATACTTGTTTTTCGATATTATTTAAAACGTTATTCATTAGCCGTCCAAGTCGCGGAAAGACTACAACTTCCACGACGGCCATGCAGTTTTCTTCGCACTCTTAGTTTTAATATTTAAAAAATATTTATTTATATGGCTACCATTTAAGCTGTCATGACTTAAAATTGCATGCAAAGTGTTAAAGTAAAATTCATATCTGAGTAGCGTAAGGAAAATGGTTAGAGCATAATAAACCTAAATGGTGTCTACCCATCATCAAATATCAAAGATGACTCGAATAGCTACTGCGTTGAAGTTAGGTGAAAAGGCTGTAAGTATCAAGTAAAATGTGACCAAATTATACAGATCAACCTGACCATACATCGATCGGATTAGTTCGCAAGTATGGAATAATAACACTATCTGTGATTAAATTTTAGCCATTATTATAATTGTTGTTTATATTTAGCGTTTCAAGAAATCCGTATCATTAATCATGCAGAACTGGCAAATTGGTGTCCGCTAATTACCGCAAATATTAGTTAGTTTTTGTTAACTTCTATGTCTCGCGGTGTTTCCGGGTAGCCGCCAAGGGCCCCAGTAATTGCATTGTCATTATTTGTACATTTTGGACTACAATTACACTACATGGTACTCAGATTCTTAAGAAATAATACGTGGGAACCCGCGGTACCTGCGGCAGAGCAACAGTGACAATGCGGTCGTTACGATACCAATTTTGCGACACAACAATAAAGTTCCCACTTTGCTGGGTTCAATACAATCGGTTTCTGAAGTGTTTGAGATATTACTAGGCGCCAAGCTATGCTACTGCATGCTTATAGATAGTAAAGAGGGGGTTAGGATACGATGATAATAAATCATCATATCTATAGAGTAGCTGTCTCATATTTTGCTGAGTAGAATACAACTTCAATTTTCTCAAGGTGAAGTAGCCGAGGTATCAGACTAAAAAAGCGTTTGAAGTGGTTTCCATGCACAGTCGCGAAAGTCAGCCCAGAATCGCTTCATGTAATGACCTAACCCACTCCATGACTGTGGTCTTAGTGTGGACTGTGGACCTCTTCTCCTAAGAGGTTGGCTTATGCTGGAAGGTGTCAAAGACGTATCGGGTGACTTGTGTGGACTCACCATTTTAGCAAGCATAGTGTCCATCTGGGGCTGGTGCGTGGCTGTGAGCAGCTGCCGGATGCGCGCCGCGTTGGCGACGCACTGCGCCATGCAGCGCTGCAGCGCCGCCGCCTGGCGCACCAGCGCGGCGCTGAGCGGCACGCCGCCGTCGCCGCCGCCGCGCAGCACGCTCTCCAGCACGTGCGCGTGAGACGACACGTAGTCCAGGCAGCGGCGGAGCTCCACCGCCTCGCGGCGTTGACGGTCTGTTGACAATTATAAACCATCTATTAATTTACATAATATTTCAATCCATTTATATTAGGATTTTATTTGTCAACACATCTTTCTTGTGTTGGTCCGCTTGGTCCTGGTTACATCGTCACCTCCTTCTCAAGAGGAACTTTTTGCCTAACCTGTAGGCAAGTAGGCTGTTGGCATTTCTTTCTATTTTGACTTTACTTTTCCACTTTATATTATAATGGACGTCTTTTTTTTTTGTATAGGATAAAGAAGGACCAGAAAAACCTTGAAAAAGCACTAGTCCATATAGTGCTTTTTCAACAAGTATATATTCCATATAATAAGGGTAAAGAGTTGATCTGATGTTTGGACTTGGTTCAATTAGAACTTTACACCAACATGTGGTTGAATCCAGCCTTAATAGTTTACATGGCTACCTTCTTCTTCCACCTGGCTTTAGTCCCGGTTACATCCTTACCACTCTGGAAAGGAGCTTAGGGACCCTTGACCATGGATTCTGGATTGGGTAAGTCAGGTTATAGCACAAAGCAACTCCTAACTGATGTCCACAACCTCTACGGGGAAACCTCACACATATCGATCTTCATTATGCATCAAGTTACCTAAATGTGTAGGTTTCCTCATGATGTTTTCCATCACTGTAAAAACTCCAACACTCCATGATGCTCTTATGGCATTATGGTATTGCCATAATTTATTTAGATTTAGAAGTTTTTCCTCATGTGAATTAAAAGTGCAATTAGGGGTCTGGTGATGGTGATCACAGAGCAATCTCCTCATTCACGAAGCATCCTTGTCATGTCTAGCGATGAGAATTGGTATTTTGCAGATAGAACTCTTTACCTAGTTTAATCTAAGTAATTCAATCCAGTGGATTATGCAATATTTTTTTCTAAAAATATTTTGTATAATAGTATGTATAATATTTGTCTTTTATAATGAATAGCAGCGCATATACATCCAGTTACATTAAACCATCTAAAGGGTTTAAATTTCTTTGCAATAAGTAGTTTTATTGTTTATCAACTAGCATTAACTTTGGAAAATGTTGCTGAGGCAAACCATTGTACAATTTTTTGTATTCTATTGTTCAATTGATAACAGAGAAAAGTAGGAAAACTTAGAATTTGCAAAATCACTGTTTTTAAGTTAATTAATTTAATTTTAATAAATCCCAAAGGATACTTAAAAATTGTTATTTCGATCATCCAGGTAGGAAGAACTTTATAAAACAAATATTTATGTTAAAATAATAATAGTCAAATCGAACCACTATAATAAATACTGGTTAGACCTATGCTTCACTCAGAAAAGTAATATTATTAACCTACTAAAGTATTTACCAGAAATTTATTGACATTTGAAAAAGCAAGGCGCCAAAATAATCATATTTTCGTACCATGAAAATCATATATTCTTTGAGTCCTCATCAGATATTTCTCCTCTTGTAGCTGCCTGTCTGCTTGTGCTTGCTTTTCCCTGGCCTCAAGAACCTCGAGGAACGAGGAAAATAATGATTTTCTTTCATTTGTGTTTGTAACGGTTTCTTGCATTTTGATTGCAGAAAATCGTCAACAAAACTAAATAAAATAAAAATAATTATAAAAGACAATAAACTCAGAATAAATATGTTATCTGAGAAAGTTAAAATAAAAAGTATTTTGTTTCTTTCCTACGAAATTGAAATTAAATTTAAAATTAAAATCACACAACTTCCACTATTCTCTCACTGTCAACAACTACTGAACTGACGGACGCGAACGCAAGGAGTGGACGTTTTATATCACAGATCGTTTGCACAACGTTGGGTCTACTCGATAACGCAAACGTTTCGGATGACGTTATGTGAAACGAAAATATGTTTTTTGTAAAATATAGGTACCTAAAGTTTGTCAGCATCAACGCAACTGTACGATACGTGACGCGATAAGAAGTGTTAACTGCGAATCCTTCATTAAATCAATCAGTAACGTTACATGAATTTACCGGTAAATACAAAAAAAAAATGTTAAACAGTCTTAACGATACCTCGTATCGTTAATATTACTGGTAACGTTATATGAGTCTGACGGAAAATGAAGCCTAAAATATCGTTACCCAGCATAACTGTACTTAATTTATAACGTTATCTTTGTTTGACAATAATAATGGCAGTGAACCAATATTGTGAAACCCAAAGATAAGACTTATTATTTAGTGATATTGAAGTGTCTCATAATAATGAATAAAAATTATGAATTTAACGAAACCATTTTTTTTTAACTCTAAGCCTTGTTTTTACGTCTAATTCACCGTAATCGCGAGAGTCGTTTGCGGAGAAGTAAAATCATTACCTACCATCGGCAACGAAAGCAACGAAAAATCATCTCTCTCGCAACCGCTTATTAAGCGAATGTTGAAAAGAGATGGGCATATCTAATAAATACGATGTGAACTTTGGCATTGTGGATGACTTTATTTTATTAAGGTCTATTTAGATTGATTGCTCTGTATTTATGATATTTCTTCCAAATTATTTTTCTTGACCTTGACCTGAGGAATGCACTTGTATTAATAATCCTGAGCAAAGAATATTAAAAAGCTAGAGCAAAAAATACTAAGCCTGAGCAAATTTTCTTTAACTGTCTTTCATGAAACTTTGATTTATTTTTAAGATTTTCAAGAACAAGATCTGAGGACACACAATATTATCAATCAAGACAGCCAAAAATTGTGTAGCCGAAGTGATAGTGTGATCGCCTCGATCGCCACCAAAGGAAAGATTTTCCGACAGGCAAGGAGCAAAAATAAATTTCTCATATTATTTCTCACTTTTTAAATTGCCGCTCCTTTTTGTGAAGCTTTTGAATTCTCATTTCTGGTTGTATTTGTAGTAGGTAAGTGTCTATGTCTATGCTTTTGTTTGGTCTATGTTAAATGACGTCACGAAAATGACATGACAAGTTTCACAGCGGCTGTCAAAAAAGCAAACAAATTTGTGAAATTTGTAAAATACGGTTTTCAATTTGTTACTTCAACTTAAAAAATCTCTGTAATTTTTAAGTATTAAATCTTTACAATGGCTAGAGAAAGCAGTGCCGGTTTTGACAGACATATCACTATCTTTTCTCCTGAAGGAAGACTGTATCAAGTTGGTAAGTATTCTTTATTTTTTAGTTTTTTTCGAAAATTAGCGAGAGATTTAATTGAAGAAATGTTTGCAAATCATTTCTAGCATATATAATTAAAGTTAACTTACATATAACATGTATTCAGAGTTGGTTTGATAAGGTTATAAATACGCAAAACTGTACTGTCATGCTATCTTTTATTTTAGTTTAAACGTTAACTGTTGAAGGTAAATCTCGAGTTAATTAATTATGTGTTAATAAGTTAGTATTTTCGTTTTAGAATATGCCCTGAAAGCTATAAACCAAGGCGGGCTGACGTCGGTGGCGCTGCGCGGCGCGGACGCGGCGGTGGTGGCGGCTCAGCGCAAGGTGCCGGACCGGCTGCTGGACCCCACCTCCGTCACGCACCTGTTCCCTCTCACCAGCAGGATTGGTTGTGTTATGACAGGAATGATTGGTGAGTACAAACTCACTGCAAACTTAATGATGAAGCATACTTACCTATAGAAATAAACAAACTTGGGTTTACAAACTCTGAGAGTTATTGGTTAGTTTCTAATGTTGTTTTTCATAGAAGGTAACTATAAAGTCAATAGTAATTTATCAACCAGTGGTTGCTTGTATTTATGCATTGGACTATACAGCAATGTAAAAACTTTATAGATTACAATGAGAGTAGATGAGTTAAAACTCATCTTTAAAACTCAATTACTTATAAGAAACATGGCACATTACCACCAGTTGTTGGATGAAGGAGAAGCACACGCTATGTTTCGTTGCCAGACCATTGTGAAGGCTGGATCAGTATCGGTCTAATATTATTATCCAAACCAATAAAATAAATGTGAAAGTAAGTTTATTTGTTCGTTGTCTCTTTACATGCTATCCACTGAATTAATCTTCTTGAAATTTTATATAAATACATATACATATAAGAGTCTGGAAGGGGACATAACATTTCATCCTGGTAAAAAATACCTAGCTTAAGCGCGTGTAGGTGGCGCAAAATTTGCGCAAGCGAAGCTATGGGTAAAAGTTAGTAATCATTAGTGTCCGACCGAAGGTCTATTTTTGGCCGAAGCCGAAGCCGATTAATCGGCTATCGCCACAACCTTCGGCCGAAGCCGAAGGTTTATATTCTCTCAGCACTCAGTAATTAATTTTGTTCAATATTGTCTACAAGCTACAATTAATATTAAAATTATTTCAAAACCTCAATATTGAAGGTTTATATATTGACTGTCTCATATAGAAGTTGATATATCATAGAGATGGTTGGTTTAGAGATAAATAAAAGTTAACCAGAGAGCTGACTAGGATCAGATGCCAGGATGGTAGCGTTGTGAAAGGAGAAGAATGTGTGCTAAAGATATGGAAGGACTATTTTGAAAGTTTATTTGAAAAAAAGGAAGAAAATAAGAAAGAGTTCTGCTATAGCGAAGAAAAAGAGAATGAGATGGAAGGCGAAATTGAAATGTTTGAAATTGTGGAAGCACTTAAGAGTATGAAAGCGGGTAAGGCCGCTGGGTATGATAGAGTGTCGGTCGAGATGCTAAAAGCAGGAAAAGGCGTCGTAGCTAGACAGTTGTACTGCCTTTTCAATTTGTGTTGGAGAAGCGGCCGAGTACCAAAAGATTGGTGTAAGGCGGTTATCGTGCCACTTTATAAAGGAAAAGGGTCACAACTGGACTGCAAAAATTATCGTGGTATAAGCCTGCTAAGCGTTGTCGGCAAATTGTATGCTAAGGTATTGATTAATAGAGTCAGGAATAAAACTGATGACAAAATATGGGATGCTCAAGCGGGATTTCGAAAGGGAATGGGATGTACTGATCAGGTCTTTTCTTTGCGGTGCATAGCCGAAAAGTTTTTGGCCAAGAGTCAAAAAGTCTACTGCACATTCGTGGATTTGGAAAAGGCCTATGACAGAGTTGAGAGGATTGAATTGTGGTCAGCACTTTCTATGCATGGGGTGAGCAGTCTCTTAATACGAGCACTGAAATCCTTATATGAGGATTCGAGTGCTTGTGTCAGGATAAACGGAGCGCACACTGAGTGGTTTAAGATTGAGAAAGGCGTTAGGCAAGGATGTGTTGCGTCACCGTGGCTGTTCAACCTATTTATGGATATTTGTTTGACAGATTTGAAAGAGTCTGAAAGTAGATTAAGGATGAATGAGTTACTCGTCAAATGTCTGCTCTATACCGACGATCAGGTTATACTGGCGTCATCAGCGGAGGAGTTACAGGAGATGGTAAACTGTATGCATGAAGCTTTAAAAGAGAAAGGAATGAAAGTGAACGTTAGTAAAACTAAAACACTGGTTTTTGAAATGGAGAAAGAAATGACAGCATGTAATATTTTGATTGGAGGAGAAAAAGTTGAGCAAGTGAAAGAGTTTGTATATCTAGGATCAAAGTTTACATCATATGGCAAGTGTGATAGTGATATTGAAAGGAGAGTGAACGCGGGGAACATGGTGAATGGAGCTTTGCATGCTTTTATGAGCATCAGAAACTATCCAAAAAGGCTCGACTGGCTGTGCACAGGGGCGTGTTGGTCCTGTATGGGAGTGAAAGTTGGGTATGGCAAAAGAAGCATGAAAACAGAATAAATGCAGTGGAAATGAGAGCGTTAAGGAGTATGATGGGTGTGAAATTCAGTGACAGGATAAGGAACAGCGTGATAAGGGAATGTTGTGATGTGAAAGATGTAGTTACAGGAATACAAAAGGGTATGTTAAGATGGTTCGGTCATGTGGAGAGGATGAATGAAAGCAGGTTGACTAAGCCGATATACAAGGAGAGTGTGGAGGGAAAGGTCGGAGTGGGAAGACCTAGACGAACGTATCTTGATCAAATTAAGGACGTCCTGGTTAAGGGTCAGGTCAAAAGTACCCGAAACCGCCGAGCTTGTATCAAGAGAGTTATGAATGTGGATGAAGCGAAGGAAGTATGCAGAGATCGTGGCAAGTGGAAAGAGGTAGTCTCTGCCTACCCCTTCGGGAAAGAGGCGTGATTTTATGTATGTATGTATAAAAGTTTGATTTTGTGATTTACCTACTGGTAAAAAATAATGATTTGATTCCTTTATTATGTAATTGAATTACAGTAATTCACAAATTACAATTAGACCAATCAGTCTTTGTTTTACTCGACTAGACCAAAACTAGACTAATAAATAAAATAAACAAACACTAACTTCTTACTAAATAATTAATTGTTGGAGTGTTTTGTTTTGAATGTGATAAACACAAATTCAAAACAAAACACTCGTTTAAATACACGTACGGACTTGTTTTGATGCATGCAATCAGCAATGTGATATTTTGACAGTGACTCCCCGCCGCCTCATGACTTTCGTAACAGTTCGTTCAATCTCGACGGTCGCTCGGACCTTCGGCGAAACCTTCGGCTTCGGTCGGGTTTTGGGCCGAAGCCGAATGCTTCGCCGAAGGTGGATTTTTTGGCCGAAGGTGGCCGAAGCCGAAGCCGAAGCCGAAGCTTCGGTCGGACACTAGTAATCATGTAATAATCCATGAATACAAAGTACCTTAAGTTTGAAATAAATAAAGGTATAGGTATTTCTTGGGCCCAAAATATTAGATTGAATTGCTTATCCCATCATAACTGTATTAGTGCTGTTGAAGAAATCACACAATATGTCAATTGAATTATAATGGAATGTATAGCCGACAGCAAGTCACAAGTGCAGCGAGCGCGATACGAGGCGGCCAATTGGCAGTACAAGTACGGCACAGAGATCCCGGTGCACATCCTGTGTCGGCGTATTGCGGACATCTCCCAGGTGTACACGCAGAATGCTGAGATGAGACCACTTGGATGCAGTATGTATTGTTTCCTCATTATATGCAAACACAAAAAAATCGTGGAAAAAAGGAGTACCGTGTAGTTCCCGGCGCCAATTAAAAAAAGGATAGGACCACTCCATATCGTTCCCATGACTGTCGTAAAAGGCGACTAAGGTATAGACTTATTAACTTGGGATTCTTCTTTTAGGCGATGGGCTAGCAACCTGTCACTAATTGATTAAATTCTACCATTAGTCTTTTCAAGACTGTTGGCTCAGTCTACCCCGCAACGCAAATAGACGTGATTATGTGTATGTATGTACAAAAAAAACCTAATTATAATTCCTTAATTTTTTTAATTGATTTGTAAGGTCTTGTCGAAAGCCTCCTATCTATGCCCTATTATATCCGCGTATTCTGTATAACGTTCATACCTTTCATTTTATCAATCATGCCCCACATTACTCGCACTTTTTGTTTTAAAGGTTAAAAGTGTATTGCTTGTAGAACACGAACTTGGTTATTTTTACCTATTCAGGCCAAACTTGTATTTATTGTTATCAATGTGTGTTTTGTAGAAATAAAAAAATATGTATCTATGTATTTGTTCTCATAACATGTTCAATTTATCCTGGTGTCATAACATAATTTGAAACTAGGGCAAAAAAATAAATATTAGTTTTGTAGAATATACTTGATTTAATTATATCAATGAAATGAAAGTAAAAGACAGTTTTAAAGCACTCTTTTTGAACTAATAACGGATAATTTTAAAATAAAATGCAAATGGTGGTTATACGCTGGCATATTGTTTCAGCCATGATGTTGGTGGCGTATGACGACGAGACCGGCGCCAGCGTGTACAAGACGGACCCGTCGGGGTACTACTGCTCCTACAAGGCCGTGGCCGCCGGCGCCAAGGTAACCCACAAACTTCTACTGGTACCAGTCCTCTGTATTTTTGATATAAGATCAAAAATTTTCATCTAGCCATATGTACATATTTTGGGAGTGACTTATGACATACAACAGAGCTAACAGTAAGAATCAATAAGGAAATATTTACACAGCACCTTATTGACATAATTCCTGTTCTACTCGAGACTTTCAAGTATTTTCGAGACTGCTTTCACTGGAACGGTTCTATTATAAAGTCATCCAGCTAAACGTGACCTCCGAGGCTTGCGACTATCATTCCCCTTATGAGGAAAACCGCTGTTTCCTACTGGTTGTACTAGTTGGTCTGTGTATATATGTATTTGTTCCACACGGCCAGGCCACAGACGCCAACGCGTACCTGGAGAAGAAGCTGAAGAAGCGGTCGGAGCTGAGCGCGGACGAGGCGGTGCAGCTCGCCATCTCGTGCCTGTCGCAGGTGCTCTCCGTGGACTTCAAGTCCTCGGAGATCGAAGTGGGGCTCGTCACCAAGGATAACCCCAAATTCACGTGAGTAACACACATCGTTATTCTTCGCAAATGAGAATTATTATTATGTATTGGTAGGTATTGTAGGGAATTTTTTGATGTGTTTCTGGAACTTAAGAATAGGACTGCTCTCTATTTTCTGGAAGCTAAGGGAATAAAAAAAATTGTTTGAAGTGCTCCTGATATCAGGGCTCCATGTCACAGGCGACTGGTGTCTTCATATTATTTATGTTTTCCTGGAACACAATCATAATATGTAACAGATACAAAACAGAACAGAAGGATTCTGGTGATGGGTGATTTTGTGTTGGCAACATCTGTCACTAGTTATTATAGACACCAGGGTGAGCAATATTGGTTGAAATAACTATGTTTGACTCCTTATAAACAAGCTAGAACATGCAGGTTCTATTGCCATCCACTCGATTATGTCTACCTATATTTATGAAAGTTTTATTTATGAGAAATCAAATTTCAATGTTAAATCTTCCAGGGTACTGACGGAGGGAGAAATTGACAGACACTTGACCGCTATTGCAGAGAAGGATTGAATGGCTTCACATTATGGTTCATTAAAATATTGTATTTTATAATAAACTTCTTTACATAACAACAAGATGTATTTTATTTCTTAAAAACATTAACTAAGAAAAGGATACAAATAAATTCGCTAATAGTAAAAAAGCTATTTGGTTTAATGTTAATACACTGTTACTTTTCGATCAACTTATTGTTTACATTTGGTAGTGTCAGGTGGTCAGAAGATAAAACGAATACTCAAGACAACAAAACCACTAGACACTGCTACAGTGTTTACACAAATGTATTAACATTCTATAATTACTTTATCCTGCGGGATTATTCCTGGACTGGACTGGATAATAAGGCACATGGCACATGTCTTCTCTCCTACATCTTTCCAGGTAATTGCAGGAACAGATTAACAAAATGACACATGCCTTGTCAACGTTCGTGAAGACTGACTGGACGCAGATTCCTTACTACATAATTAAACTGTATTTCTTGAAGGATCACTCTCCTGTAGATTCAAGTCCGTTAGAATTGAATACTGGTCCAGGCGAGGGATTATCTTCTTGGGCAACTCGGTGACGACGTCCGTGAAGTTCTGCAGACTGCAGCAGAACGTAAGGCCGAGCAAGGGAGTCTCGTAATTGCGGTTGCGCCGGAGTTCCCGCAGCCAAGAAATGGAGGAACACATGCTCTCACAGAATACTGCGTCCTGAAAATGCAAAAGTAACATGTATAAATAGCTAGTATGAACGAGCGACAAATTCGTATTTGATCAAAATAGATCCATTACCGTGTAGTTCTCGGCAGCATTAGAAAAAAGAATAGGACCACTCCATCTCTTTCCCGGAGAGACGGATGTCCGCTTATAAACTTGGGATTCTTCTTTTAGGCTATGGGCTAGCAACCTGTCACTATTTGAATCTCAATTCTATCACTAAGCTAAGCGTGGCCTATCAGTCTTTTCAATACTGGTGACTCTGCCTACTCCGCTAGGGATATGGACGTGACTATATGTATGTATGTATGTCCAGTACCAAATGTAAGTACCGGTTCCTGAGTTCACCTTAATCTCGCTGACGGCCACGAAGGGATCGTTGAGCACGACGAGCGCGACGCCGGCCCCGCGCGGGTCCACGAGCGCGGCCCAGGCGTGGCGCGGCGCGGGGAAGCGGCCGCCCGCGCGCAGCGCCACGCGCGCCCGCCCGCCGCGCCCGCGCAGCCCTAGGGCGCCGTGCGTGCCCGCGAACACGTGCAGCGACGCGTTCACGCGCCGCGCCGACTGCAGCGCCGCCGCCACGTCGCGCTGCAAGTGGTGCCAGTTGCCGTGTGCCACGCTGCGCCACATTACCATCTGAAAGATAGTGTTACATGTTTTGATTTTTATTTTTGTGGTGGAGTATTTTGATGAAGCTTGAACTTGAACAGGAACACACCGCGCTAATAACCGCCTCCAATAAACTATAGGACATTTTTAAAAACAATCTTCGGCATCTCTCCAAAAAAATAGTGCATTTTTAATATAAAGTACCTATATCAAACTACTCACTTTTAATATCACATTGTTACCTACCTTGTTAGACGCAAATTCTGTGACTCTAGCGTTCTGATCTTCAAAGTAATGTGGAGCTAGCAACTTGCCGGCCGTGACGGACTGGTCTCCCAGCGCGATGTCTTCATGTTTTAACAACTCGCGGAGTCTGCGGTTCGCGCTGACGTCGTCTGAAAACAGGGCTTCGGCGTCTCTCCTCGTGTTAGCATCAAACATGTGATTGAAGTTGCCGAGGATGGTGAGCGGCGAGAAGTTGTCCGAATGCGGCGCCATGTGGAGTTCGTCCCCGGGCGCGGCGACGGCGTGCGCCCGCCGCGTGATGGCGCGCTCGGCGTCGTAGCACAGCGTGGCGAGGTGGCGCGGCGCGCCGCTCGCCGCCGTCTTGTACGCGCGGCCTTGGAGCGGAGAACCGCAATGCTCAACCTATCCGAAAGCAAAAGAACGGATGAAATTATTTAGATCTTTGCTATTTAAGTAAGCCGCACATAGTCTGTAACGAAGTGTTAAGTATATTCTGTTGGCAACAAAAATCATTTCTTGGTAGGTACTAGCAGAGCCGGATTAACCTTAAGGCAGAGTAGGCAACTGCCTAGGGGCCCAGCATCGACAGGGGCCCCGCCCACTGCACTGCATTCCGAAAATATTTTTTTTTTAATTGAACGAAATTGATAATTAACAAAACTTTTCTTTCTTTTTCAACACCTGTAACACTTTATACATACAGAACCATCTAGTATCTAATATAAGAACTAATATAATCCTTCGAATCGCAACTAACTGGACTTCATGTACGATCGCGTTCATATCTGCAGTCATAGTTTTAAAATTCTTACGGGTTAAAATAGCGTGCACTGTGGTTCCACTAGATCCACACACACATGCATATTTAAAAATAATAAATATTCCATCAAATGAATACGGTCTTTAATACCAATGATTACTAAGTAAAACAGTTTATTATTCTATGACATATAACATAACAAAACAGAAAGAGACGGTAATCAACGATGGCCGAACTGGGCCCGATAATTGTCGATCGAGATATCGTCGTCTCTCATCATTTGCATAAGATTTGCCTATAGAGGGGGAAGCCTGCGACTGCCAGACTTATATCATTTCAATAAGGTTGAAAGTTTGTCTGCACACGACCCTAACATAGGTAGTGGTTCCTTTGAAAGTTATTGGGTAGCAATTTTATTACTTCGTGTGAGCAAGTGAGATCTAAGATATATTAGATAATCTCGCTTGCTCACACTCGCTTGTTCTAGTTACTAGCGTTACTTGGATTCCGAAGTAATTCAAGGATTTTTTTTGTCTTTTAAAAAAAAAAAAATTAGTGTTACTGACAATTTTTAATGTTTCAAGGTGCCATTTGAACTAAGTAACTGACTGACTAACTAGCTAACTGATATCTAAGAATTACAATACCCGTGTCTTCAAACACGGAAGTCAGCAAAAAATATTAAACAAGAGGGAGCAAAATAAAACATTCAATTAAAATTAGTAAATTTTATTGAAACAGTTTACCTATAGTTTTGTTTACATATTGATGATTATATAAAGCTATACTACTCTGTCAAGAAAGTAGCAGGAAAAGATCAATAATACACAAACTGTTTGTTATTCATCCAAATTTATTTTATCACCTTCAAAATATGCTCCTTTAGAAACGATACACTTACGCCAACGAATAATCCAATCATCAAAACATTTTTTAAACGCTGTTTCCGGAATTGAGGTCAGTTCTCGCCGCGAATTCTCTTTTATGTCTTCTACCGATTGAAAACGGGTGCCACGAAGTGGTAATTTGAGTTTAGGAAAAAGAAAAAAGTCGGCTGGAGCCATATCTGGTGAATATGGTGGTTGCTCGATGGTATTTGTTGAGTGTTTGGTTAAAAATTCGTTCACAATGATGGCCTTGTGCGAAGGTGCATTATCATGGTGCAAAATCCAAGAATTTTCTTTCCACAAATCTGGCCTTTTTCGTCGGATTTGCTCTCTTAAACGCCGCATAACACTCAAATAATATTCCTTATTTACCGTTTGACCTTCCGGCAAGAATTCCGAGTGCACAACACCGCGATAGTCAAAGAAAACAGTCAACATGACTTTGACTTTTGAACGACTTTGGCGTGGTTTTTTCGGTTTCGGTTCAGTTGGAAGGCGCCACTCCGAAGCTTGTTGACTAGTTTGCATGTCAAACTCGTAAACCCACGTCTCGTCACCAGTAACAATGCGTTTCATGAATGTTGGGTCGGAATTGACTCGTTCTAGCATGTCCTCAGCGACTCTCATGCGATTGAGTTTTTGAAAAAAATTCAGGTCTTTTGGGACTAGCCGAGCGGCAACATGTTTCATACCCAAATTATTAGTTAAAATGGTACGGATCGACTCGTGAGATACAGAAAGTTCGGTGGCTATCTCTCTCAAAGTTGAATGAGGATTTTCAGTCACTATTTCCTTCACTTTTGCGATGTTAACTTCAGTTGCAGACGTTGATGGCCTACCAGAGCGAGGCAAATCTTCCATCACATCTCGACCGCTTTTGAACGCTTTGTACCACTCATAAGCACGAGTTTTTGATAAAGTCGATTCACCGTAAGCCTTCTGTAACATTTTCAGTGACTCCGAACACGATATTCCATTGGCAATGCAAAATTTAAGACAAACTCTTTGTTCGATGTTTTTATCCATTATGAAATTAGCAATACACACTAGATATGATATAACTAAAAATAGCACTGTATTTAATGTAAACAACAGATGCAACTCAAACTCCGCGCCAAAATGGAAAACAGTTGTGCCAATCTAACAACAACAAAAAAAACAAAAATTTGAATTTGGAACCATAAATAAATAATCCATTCCCGATACTTTTCTGACTGAATGTACATACAGCATATTACACTAATTGTATCATCTACTTATCTCCTGTTATTAAGGTTACAGCTTAATTATTCGTTTTCATAAAGAAAAGATATTGAAGCTGTCCTTAAAACACTATCTAAGTAATTAGTAGTTTTAATATAAACTGGCAGAACCTTTCACGCACTATATGGACTCGATGCACAGGGCAGTTGTCTTGCACAAATGATATTGTTGGCATATCATCAATCGGATAAATTCACCGCACAGTTGGTAACATGGTTTCTTGCAGCACTTGCACATAATGAGCAGCTGTAGCGCGTCCTGCTATCCACACCTGTTCCCCAGGTCCAGCAGCACTCATCCAGCCCCACATATTTATAGATATGTGTCCAGACTCCATCTTTGGCCCAATATTTTTTTCTTAATACCGAGTTGCATTTCTTCGCCATAAATGAAGCCTACCGTGTTGCGATGACGTAAACGAACTTTTCGTCCGTAAATATTGCTTTTTTCCAGTCAAAATCCAAATACTGCCGAGCAAATTCTAAATGTTTTTGCTTATTTATTTCGGATAAATACGGCTTTCTTGCTGGCTGTCTGTGGTGTAGTCCCTCACGGTGCAAACTCGACGAACAGTAACCACTGATGTGTCGAACTGTTCCGCAAATGTTCTGGTCAGTATGAAGCCATTATTTTCGTACTGTTCCACCATGGATCTCCGCTGTGTGGCGTGTCGCTGTGTTGATTAGCGGACGACGGCCGCTGCGCGGCGACTTTTACTTACACTACCCTCTTCTTGATGGCGCGTTACCCAACGCTTTACCACTTGTTGTTTATTGTGTTATTTGTGTGAATGTGTGAGTGACAGCGGTGAGTGCAAGCTATAAAGTTTTGCCAACTATGACTGCAATTATGAACGCGACCGTACGTTGGGGGAATCCCCGATTTGTTGGGTGCGTTCTGTAAGCTTCCGTAGGGTGATAATAATTTGTAGCGTAATAGTTCCGAAACTTTCAAAATACCTATAACCTACGTATCTTTAATTACAATATGTGATATGAGTTCTGCGATTGCAAGGTAAATTTTAAAAGTTTATGTGTTCTCCGTATTTAAAGACTTACGATTTTCACATACACAAAACCAAAAGTATTTAAAACAAAAGTGTTCCCACTATTTCGGCATTCATAGAAAGGATTATGAATTCTAAATGGTGTGAAGAAAGAAACAGAGCACATATATCTTTTATACCTACTAAAAATGAGCTTTTGATTTATAGTTATTTAAAAATTTACTGCGATAAACCTTCTGCCAGTTATATTGGAGAGAAAAAATTGTTAAAAAGTGCAAAAAAATATAGTTTTTGGCCAGTAAAAAATAAAAAATAAATTAGTAAAATGTAACTTAGGTAATGTTTTATTGTTCCCTACTAAAATACTATATTTATGTGCAAGGTACTATATTTTTAAAAGCTTTTCTTAAAAAATACTATATTTTGACACTAAAATGTTGGCAACCCTAGTAGAAGGCAAAAAAAAATACATCACATGATTATCAGTCAGAATAGGTAAAGAAAAGGGGCCGAAAATGGTAGTGCCTACAGGCCCATGACAGGGTTAATCCGGCTCTGGGTACTAGTCTTTAAGCCAAAAAGTAGGTTATTCTGATAGAAAATACGCTGCAGAGAACGTAACCTACTTTTACATACATAAAACTAATGAAAATATCCAAATATTTTTGGTCTCGATAAAAATGTCCAACTTCACAAGTAATAAGGCAGTTTTCTCCTTAGCTTACATCATGTAAGACGTCCTCAAACACGTCCTCTTGGCACCCCAGCTCCAGCAGATGCCTGAGCTGGCCGTCCTCGCGCACCCTGTAGCGGCCGTGCTCGCACACGGCGCGCACGGCGCCGCGGCCGGGGTAGGCGAGCAGCGCGCCGCCGCCGCACGCCAGCCGCAGCTCGTCGCCGTGCGCGGCGGACACGCGGCCGCCGTGCGCGCTGTGTGACGTCACTAGCGGCATGTGGTCGGGCACGCACTCACGACATTCCAGCTCTATCACGCATGCCGGGGTTGCTGGAAATTGAGGTAGAAGTGCGACAATAAAAAATTTTAAGTTAGGGTTAACAGTGACATTTTCCTAAATGGCCTACAAACCTGTGAAGATGTCAAGATTTGATCGGTTTGTTCCTCCAAGATTATGGAAATTAATTTACCGAAAAGAAACATCGCGACAGTTTAATTCCAGATTTTTGGTTCTAAAATTCTTGTCATGTCTTAATTGATCAGTTTTCATATAAGTCACGTTTGATAGAAAGCATAGTACACGGGACTAAGACTTAGTAAATTGGATACTGAAAATCCATCGTAAAGAAAAAACTTAGTTTCACGGTAGGTAGGTAGTGTTCTGCAGATAAACATGACAAATTATATACAAACCAGAACCCTAGGGGGGTCAATTTTCTCTGCAGGCGACTGTACCTACCTATTTTAAATTGTATACTTACAGTCTGCAAGTGACGCTAGCCTAAAACAGGCCACGAGCGCCGCTGTCCACAGCGCAGTATACATGTTCACTTAAATAAGACCAATTTCCAATATCTCAAATAACCACCAGAGTACACGATAGGGAACTCTGCTGAAGACTGGCCGACTGGCCCTCCCTCGATAGATAAGGGGTCAGGGGTCGGGGCGACGCTCTTGTTTGTTTGTTATTCATAACTAAGTAGCTCTTTGTTATCATATTGTGCGAGTACAACTATTTTGTTGTTTTTAAAGCTGATACATCATTTTTGAATGCAATCATATTTATTGATAAGCTTCTTTTGTAGTTATTAGGCGTTCAGCAGCAGCAGCCCATATTTATTGATAAGCTTCTTTTGTAGTTATTAGGCGTTCAGCAGCGTTTCTTTTAGCTACGCAGGCCATCAAATTTATTCTTAGACAGCACTAAAAATATATCATGTATAGCAGACAAACAGACATATTATCGATGTAGGAGATATTATTATGTAGGTCACGGTCATGAAATGTCTACATATAAATCAGGTTTATAAAGAAAGAAAGGAAATAAAAGCCATGGTTCACAATAGGTAGTTTAATATGAACATAATATACAATGCTGTTTATTTATAAAAGCAGGTAAAAACCATCGAGACACATACACCGTACGATAAAATAGTATAATTTATTTAACCTTTAACGTACATTATTACAATTACATTGGGTACTTAATGACCTAGTTTATTCGACTTGCGCTGAAATCTCACCCCGGGTGAGTCTTGCATAGGTAATAATGTTCAGGTTGATTTTCAGCACCAGCCGCTGCCTATTCCCAAGAGATTATTTCATTATGATTATGATCACACTTCAGGTTTTAGAAAAACAATTAAATGCCCAAGTGAGGTGCGTCCTTGCAGGACAGACAAAAAGATGAGATAAAAAAGCTGAAGCTTCACATGGAAATTTTAAAGGAACTATTATGCATCGTGCGTACAATGTAAGTGTGATGTTATTATGTTATTAAGTAGAAATATCCGCCCCATAATTTTGGTAAAAACTTATACAACTCCATAGCAACTCCTTAAACTATTATCATTTAAAAAAATATATATATCGTAACTGAGACATAAGTTTAAATAATTGCGATTAAGTAACAATTGCGTCTACAAAGCTCAATCTGTTAAAACATATATATGTATGTCAAAATAGATTACAATAATGAATTATTAATGTTTAAGCTTTAACCTCTTTATCAAATGCCAATTAAAAGTATAAATGCAGAGTTCTTGCCATTTTTCCTGGATATATACGAATTCTCTATTATTTGCTGGCTAATAATGTTTAAGGAGGCAACTTTAGTTTCTCTTGACGCTAGAAGTTAAAGCTTTATAAAATGCAATGACAATACAAAAAAAATGTGTAATCCCGGTGCGTGATTGTAGTGCGCTTACAGTACATGGCAGTCCTCGCGCTTCAGCCGGAAGTCGAAGCGCCATGTGCAATCCTACGTCATCAGTTACGTCTAAATGTGAACCTCCACAATATCAGGAACTCGACAGCGTTATACACATAAAAAAACTCGTTTGCAGATCGTTCGCAGAGAGATCTTTCTGTAAGTTCTACTCGAAAATCAGGCGATAATAGGTATCACGCTGACGCTAAGCCTTCCGTAACCGTGTGAGATTCCGCAACGAATAATGTTATGCAGCGTAAATATGTTCTTAGCGGGGCGAAATCACAGGCAAAAGCTAGTGAATATAGTAAGCATGGCGACCGCACTCCGTCCTTGACGTGTTGGCGAGCATCTAGATCTTTAACGCGAACTACACTTACATTTCTAGCTTTAGAAGACTATACACAACTTAAACCTCGGGATAAAATGATACGTGTACGAATCTTACGTCATTTATGTATGAGAAGTTCAGAAATGTTACATTAACCGCCGAATCAGCACATCGGATCGTCGTGTCTTGTCCAACACTAAGTTGTTTATTCTATTAATATTTAATGATTCACTGTGAGATGATCTTCGTTTCCATTAGAAATCGCATGAAATTGACTCGAGGTATCGAAGAGTCTGTGGGGTCCTCCAGTGAGCGAGCGATCCGGTGAGGGACCTAAGACACAAAAAAGATCGGTACAGAAGTCAGTCTATCGAAAAGCGTGTTTGAGATAAATGATTCGATATTTCAGAATGGTTGGGAGCGAGACGAGTGTCATTCACTTGATTGAGACATACTTTTGCGAATGGCGAACACAGGATTCTGATACCGTCTATGGTTGCGGTAATCAGACGGGAAGTTGTGTCATGTAAGCCCTGGTTTACCTGCTCCAGGATCGTGATCGCACGCGGACCCGGGGTCTCTCCGGTGAGCGGCGAGGACAGAATTAGGATTAATGCCAGGGAGATGACTTGAGATTATTAAATATATAACACTATGACAAAAATTTCCTTGCACAGTACCTGGTTTACAAGTTAATTCAATGCTGTAGCATCCATTTTTAGCGAGTCGCCTTTACAGTTAAATCACTAAAACAAGATGGAACTAGGAACACGCGGGGCTGAGAGAGAGAGAGAGAGAGAGAGACGGCATACCAACGAGCGCGCCTAGGAGCAGCAGGCGCGCGCGGGCGGCGCTCGCGAGGGCCGGCGCTCCACGGCGATGTAGCGGGGGGGCCACTGGGAGCACGCGGGGCTGAGAGAGAGAGAGAGAGAGAGAGAGAGAGACGGCATACCAACGAGCGCGCCTAGGAGCAGCAGGCGCGCGCGGGCGGCGCTCGCGAGGGCCGGCGCTCCACGGCGATGTAGCGGGGGGGCCACTGGGAGCACGCGGGGCTGAGAGAGAGAGAGAGAGAGAGAGAGAGAGAGAGAGAGACGGCATACCAACGAGCGCGCCTAGGAGCAGCAGGCGCGCGCGGGCGGCGCTCGCGAGGGCCGGCGCTCCACGGCGATGTAGCGGGGGGGCCACTGGGAGCACGCGGGGCTGAGAGAGAGAGAGAGAGAGAGAGAGAGAGACGGCATACCAACGAGCGCGCCTAGGAGCAGCAGGCGCGCGCGGGCGGCGCTCGCGAGGGCCGGCGCTCCACGGCGATGTAGCGGGGGGGCCACTGGGAGCACGCGGGGCTGAGAGAGAGAGAGAGAGAGAGAGAGAGAGAGAGAGAGACGGCATACCAACGAGCGCGCCTAGGAGCAGCAGGCGCGCGCGGGCGGCGCTCGCGAGGGCCGGCGCTCCACGGCGATGTAGCGGGGGGGCCACTGGGAGCACGCGGGGCTGAGAGAGAGAGAGAGAGAGAGAGAGAGAGAGAGACGGCATACCAACGAGCGCGCCTAGGAGCAGCAGGCGCGCGCGGGCGGCGCTCGCGAGGGCCGGCGCTCCACGGCGATGTAGCGGGGGTGCCACTGGGAGCACGCGGGGCTGAGAGAGAGAGAGAGAGAGAGAGAGAGAGACGGCATACCAACGAGCGCGCCTAGGAGCAGCAGGCGCGCGCGGGCGGCGCTCGCGAGGGCCGGCGCTCCACGGCGATGTAGCGGGGGGGCCACTGGGAGCACGCGGGGCTGAGAGAGAGAGAGAGAGAGAGAGAGAGAGAGACGGCATACCAACGAGCGCGCCTAGGAGCAGCAGGCGCGCGCGGGCGGCGCTCGCGAGGGCCGGCGCTCCACGGCGATGTAGCGGGGGGGCCACTGGGAGCACGCGGGGCTGAGAGAGAGAGAGAGAGAGAGAGAGAGAGAGAGAGAGACGGCATACCAACGAGCGCGCCTAGGAGCAGCAGGCGCGCGCGGGCGGCGCTCGCGAGGGCCGGCGCTCCACGGCGATGTAGCGGGGGGGCCACTGGGAGCACGCGGGGCTGAGAGAGAGAGAGAGAGAGAGAGAGAGAGAGAGAGAGAGACGGCATACCAACGAGCGCGCCTAGGAGCAGCAGGCGCGCGCGGGCGGCGCTCGCGAGGGCCGGCGCTCCACGGCGATGTAGCGGGGGGGCCACTGGGAGCACGCGGGGCTGAGAGAGAGAGAGAGAGAGAGAGAGAGAGAGAGAGAGAGACGGCATACCAACGAGCGCGCCTAGGAGCAGCAGGCGCGCGCGGGCGGCGCTCGCGAGGGCCGGCGCTCCACGGCGATGTAGCGGGGGGGCCACTGGGAGCACGCGGGGCTGAGAGAGAGAGAGAGAGAGAGAGAGAGAGAGAGAGAGACGGCATACCAACGAGCGCGCCTAGGAGCAGCAGGCGCGCGCGGGCGGCGCTCGCGAGGGCCGGCGCTCCACGGCGATGCGCGCGAGGTCGCCGTCCGCGTCGCGCGTGGCCGACTTGTCCAGGATGGCCTCCGCCAGCTCCGAGAACGCGCGGTCGATGTTGATGTTGGCCTTCGCCGACGTCTCCATGAAGCGGATGCCGTGCTCGCGGGCGATCTGGCAAAACATTCGTTTGTGATAGGTGAGAGATGGGAATGCTTCCCTACATGACCATCACATTATCTCTGTATATTATATTACATATTTATATTTATATTCATGGGATGTGATAGAGATCCCGGCTAAACTTTAGCAATATATCTCATATAATTCATTTTTATCAGAAATTAATCTAAACAAACAAATCCATATGGGGAGATTTATGTGTGGTAAAAATGTGTGGCCATAAACCACAGTAGCCACAAGCAAACATGATAACATGTGGTTGAAGGTCAAACACCATGAATCAGCGCCCAGTTGGTACTCTTCATTAACAGAATGTTAATTATTTCCCAATTCTTCTATTAATGTTTATATTGAACTTTGCTACATACATATAATCACGTCTGTCTCCCTTGTGGGGTAGACAGAGCCAACAGTCTTGAAGAGAGTGAAAGGCCACATTCAGCTGTTTGGCTTAATGATAGAATTGAGATTCAAAGAGTGAGAGGTTGCTTGAAAGAAGAATCCAATGAGTTGATGAAAAAAGTTTGTTCAAAACTGAAATTCATGGGCTCTGTAAATTGAGTAGAAGATTCACTCACCGCCTCTCCCCTCTCCTTGCTAACAACTCGCTTCTCCTCCATGTCGCACTTGTTTCCCAGGATCATCTTCTCCACATCCTCATTGGCGTGCTGTATCAAAAATGAATCATCCATACTAATATTATCAATCAATAAAGAAGTCTCAACAAACATCACTGCCTTTTTAAATAAGTCCAATTTTATATGACACCAGACAGGGAATAAAAAGCTTAATATAAGGGTGCTAACAAAATAAATTCAGCCACATTCTACTTTCAAGTGCAAGCCAAAATAATTACCACAAAATGTACCTACTTAAAACAACTGATAAACAACATGATAACTGAAAACATGAAGTCATAACCACAGCAATTGTAAACAAATTATATTGAGTATTCACTGACATGTGTAAAATAATGAAGGTTCATAGTGAGTAATGTGATAACTGATTCAGGAAATGAGGCGATTTCATGTAAGGGAACTGTAATCTGCTCACCACTTGCTATGAAATTTAATTGAACATGATCAAAAGTATTCATGACAGTTTACATGATGGTGAATTAACTTTTCTTTAAATACTAATCTCTCCAGCACATTATGTGATCTATATGCATCCAATACTGACAAGCTTGTAGAGTGATGAATGAGGACAAAGATAAAGAGGTAAGCTGGTACTTTGACAAGTTGTAAGATATAGTCTCCACATATCCCACTAACCTCGTCTATGTTTCTTAACCATTTGACGATGTCGTCAAACGTTTTCTCGTTTGTTATGTCGTAGACCAGCATGATGCCCATCGCGCCCCGGTAGTACGACGTCGTGATTGTGTGAAAGCGCTCCTGGCCCGCGGTGTCCCAAATCTGCAACTTTATTTTCTTACCACGAAGCTCCACTGTCTTTATTTTGAAGTCGATTCCTGAAAGACAACCATCATTTTTTACAGCCGCAACATATATTACTCCAATCAATGTTAGAGGAAAGTAGTCTTAAAAACTGATCACAGCACCAGAATTATTGATACACGTGATTTTATTTAGAGGGTGAGAGGGTAAAATGAAGATAAAATACAAAGGTGGTCCTTACCAATAGTGGATATAAATGTCGTTGTGAAGTGATTATCTGAAAATCTAAACAATATGCATGTTTTTCCCACACCAGAATCACCAATAAGAAGGAGTTTGAAAAGCAAATCGTAAGTCTTCTTAGCCATTTTAGTTAAATATTTATTTTACAAAATATGACACAGGGAAAAGTGCTTCAAAGTCATTCAATAATTCCAATACGAAATTTTGACAAGAATACACAATGTTGCCATAACATGGAACATGATGTCATCTTGATTTTACTAGACTTGGTAAAGCAGTCTACAAACGTGTCCATAGTTCCATACCACAGTTGTTCATGATAATGAATATCTTGACTTGAATAGAAGAGTAAAATAACAAAATCAAACAAGTCTTAATGTATCAATTTTATTATAATGATCAATATAAACAAATCAAAAAATGCGGGCAAGTACTCAAATACTCATGTATGTTTCTGTAAATCAATATACCAAACTAATATTCTATTCTATAAACTTATAATACCTTTCTAGTAAAAAAATATTAAAGGTAGGTAATTTTTTTTACAAAAATGTTACTTTTTTATATATTTCAGGTGATTTCTGACGCGACCGACTGGCAACACTGGAAATTGATCTTCGATTTTAATCGATCAGTTCGCCATCCCTAGTTTTCTCTGGTCTGGTTCTCTGAATCTCTGGTTTTCTTTCTCTTTAGATTCAACAACTTTTGGAAAATCAATAATTAAGTGAACCATGTATTAATATCTGTGGAGTGAACTTTATTAAGGGCGGTGATACTGAGAATATGTGAAACTAATTCGGTAATGTTATTTGTAATTAATTTTGTTTTATTGAGTACAAGTGTTTGTCACAGTGAGCGGTAAAATCATCAACATGCATCGTCGTGGCGGGAAACGTATTCGGATGGATGATCCGCCACCCGAATATGCAAACCCCATGACACCAGCGACTCCCATGACGGACTACGGCGGCCAGTCTGTCCATGAGCCCGAGCCGCCTAATTATTCGTTCAATGTTGCCCCGGCCGCGAATTCTACAGCCATCGAACCGCCAAGGGATGACGCGGAGGAATCTCATCATTCAGCAGAAGAAGGGGCGAGGTCGCCTTCACCGGCACCTACCAAGCGAATCACTCGCAGTCGCGGGCGCGGTGGTGATGGCGGCTACGTGGGACGACTGGCGGAGTCCCCGCCGCCGCCGCCTCCTACGAGACGACGCGGCCGCGGGGGCCGGGGTCGCGGTCGTGGCCGAGGTGCTGCGCCACCACCGGCTTACTCGCCACCACCGGTATTGTTGCCCGGTGATGATGAAAACAGCCTCTACAACATTTTGCGATTTAACAAGACTGCTATCAATGTAAGTAAACAATCCTAGCTGTTGTAGCAAATGTTTAAAGGTACATGTTGGCCCAACGTGATGGCATTCGTGTGTAACTGTTCACATGTTTGCATATTTTGAATATTGAGGTACTTATTTTGGCTGAAGTGGCAATTTATTTGTATTGTGGTTCTCGAAACTGTATAGCTATAATTCCTCTATAATGTTTCACAAAATAGCCCTCTATACATTAGCCTAATGCATTAGGACAACATTTGCAGGACCCTTTAGGTTTATTGAGTACATATTGAGATATTGAATTATTATATGTAGAAGAATTTTAAATTGTCATCAACAGCAAGTGGTAGACATGTGGATAGAGGAGTACAAGAGCAACCGCGAGAGCGCCCTGGTGCAGCTGATGCAGTTCTTCATCAACTCGTCCGGCTGCCGCGGGAAGGTCACCCCGGACATGGCGCAGATGGACCACACGCTCATCATCAAGAAGATGACCCAGGAGTTTGATGAGGTATTCTACTAATTTATTGGAGGGTAAATAAAAAGCATGCCACCTATTGTGGCTTTTTGCATGCAGTGCTTTAATTGTTGTTGTCTTATAGTCTTTTAATGACGTAAAACTTATTTAATGGGCCTGGTATCCCCAAGTAGATCTATGCATCTATGTCAGTGTTGAAAAAGTAAATGGTTAATTCAGAAAATGTATCTATATCTTTTTCCATATTACACATCAGTAACAAAAATTATAACTGAGCAGGATTGCTAGTGTATAAAAAGTGTTGTATTGATTGTTTGCAGGAAAGTGGAGAGTACCCCCTGATAATGTCAGGGCAGACGTGGAAGAAGTTCCGCAGCAATTTCTGCGAGTTCATCCAGACGCTGGTGAAGATGTGCCAGTACTCCATCATCTACGACCAGTACCTCATGGACAACATCATCTCGCTGCTCACCGGGCTGTCTGACTCGCAAGTCAGAGCATTCAGGCACACTGCCACTTTGGCTGGTAAGGAGATTTCTGACTCGGTTTTTGACCCTTTTTAATGCAAAATTAATCATTCCTACATTCATTATTTATATATTTATACCTAATGTCAATTTTTAACTTTTTTCCAGTGATGAAACTTATGACGGCCCTAGTAGACGTGGCGCTCCTCACGAGCGTGAACTGCGACAACTGCCTGCGACAGTACGAGGCTGAACGTCTGAAGGCCCGGGACAAACGAGCCAGCGAGAGGCTGGAGGTCCTCGTGGCCAAGCGGCAGGAGTTGGAAGAGAATATGGAGGAGATCAAGAACATGCTCTCGTACATGTTCAAGTCTGTCTTCGTGCATAGATACAGGTATTTATTTAGCACACATAACAAATTGTAGTATAGACAAAAAAAACAATTCAAGGTTCTACTAAAGTGAACTGAATTACAGATTTACATAAACAGTTTAAAAATAAAAACAATATAAGCAAGAAAGTAAAAATGAACTGCAAATGTCTGCAGAAATAAAGTATTTAATTCTTAAAATGTTAAAATAAACTTGTTAAATGTCCTTTTAATCCTACAGTTCCCCACAATCTTCTGTTAATTTGTTGTCGTTTGTAGTCTCATCATAACAATCTTGATGGAACAGGATTAACTTCAGATGGAAAATGTCAGGATCTATCTGAAGATCGATATGTTAACGACACATGTTCACTGCAGGGTTATAATAGGTTTATTCGGTTGAAAGAAATAGGCTCAATGATGGAATTGAGATTCAAATAATGACAGGTTGTTAGCTCATCGCCTACAAGAAGAATCTCAAGTTTATTAGTCTATCCCTATTTATTTAATTACTTTTATGTTATATGTCATGTCATATATGAAAAATGTATGCAGAAATAATGGAGAGATGTAGTCTGCCTACACCTCTGGGCGAGATAGCCTAAGTACATGCCTCTTCAAGTTTTCAAGGCTTCCACCAAATATAACTTCAACAAAGGACCATGTTTTGTCCAGGGACACATTGCCGGACATCCGGGCCATCACGATGGCAGAGATCGGCATCTGGATGGAGAAGTTCCCAGCGCACTTCCTCGACGACTTGTATCTCAAATATATTGGATGGACTTTGCATGACAAGGTAATATAATATTTTCTAGCTCAGTATTCATTGTACATACATTCATATTATTACGTCTTTTTTCTTTACGGGCTAGGCGGAGATTATAGTCTCGAAAAGAATAAAAGGTTACATTCATCTTTATTTATACTAATATAATATTATAAAGCTGAACAGTTTGTTTTGAATTAAAAAAATATTTTTGTGTTGAATAGACCATCTACAGGGGAAGGCATTAGGCTATATAAAATCACGCTGCAATTATTAGGAGCGAAGAAATAATGCAAAATGTGAAAAAAGGCGGGGTAAATTATTCATCCACACAGGGCACAGGGGTGGTTAAATAATGGGATTGAGTTTAATTATCGCTTGATAACAATGTGTGTGGTGTGTGGTGTGCGGCAGGTGGGCGAGGTGCGGCTGCGCTGCCTGCAGGCGCTGCAGCCGCTGTACGAGTGCGAGGAGCTGAAGGGCAAGCTGGAGCTGTTCACGTCCAAGTTCAAGGACCGCATCGTGGCCATGTCGCTGGACCGCGAGCCCGACGTGGCCGTGCACGCCGTGCGGCTCGTCATCGCCATCCTCAAGTGCTGCCCTCACTACCCTCACTACCCTCACTTGTTCAATACAATTCCATTGCTTAAAAACTCGGTGTATTAGCTGGACGTCGATTTCGCACGACGTCGATTTTATCGAGACCTACGCTTTTATTCGCATAAAATCGATCCAACAGTTATTACCTGGCTTTTCTTCGCATTACATCGATTCATCCAATAAAATTTTAAAACTTTATAAACTAAAAGAATCTACAATGTTTTTGCAGTACAATCGAGCGAAAAAAGAATATATGTAGGTAGGTAATAAGGAAGTATACAGAGATCGTGGCAAGTGGAAATAGGTAGTCTCTGCCTACCCCTCCGGTAAAGAGGCGTGATTTTTATGTATGTAGGTAATAATGATTTTGTTGTATTCTTTTAAATGTGTAGGTTCCTGCACCTTCCATGCAAGTATTTATGAAAACTTAAATATTACATAGTACAAACAGCTCTAACAGCACACGACGTTGGAACACACGAGAGAACTGCGCTTGGTTTAGAAATTTCCTGTCGTCCTATTGGAGGATGACAGTCGTACGACTAAATGTCGAACCAATGATAATAGGAGATAACGGTGATAAAAAAATCACATTTTATAAATGTTCTACCTAGCTTTGATTATGTTAGTCGTGTTCCTATTCATACTTATATTTTTTTAAAGGTTTAAGGAGTAAAATTTTAGTCCTATAACTTTATAAAAATCTATGCATCTGGGATTTTTAAGCAAACGGCTTCTTAACTAAATCTTTCCAATGTC
The DNA here is from genome assembly GCF_032362555.1 of Amyelois transitella. Taxonomy (NCBI): domain Eukaryota; kingdom Metazoa; phylum Arthropoda; class Insecta; order Lepidoptera; family Pyralidae; genus Amyelois; species Amyelois transitella. Next base: position 11,234,041 of record NC_083514.1, on the reverse strand, counting down.
TCTGGATAATTAAACAAAGGTCGCTATAATCTGTTTATTTAACGTTATATTACCTGTTGATTGAAATATAAAAATTTAAATAAAATGTTGTATTTGACTGTACCTTTCTTATGTTGGAAAGTAGTAAAACAATAGAATCGACTTTATGAGAATAAAATCGTAAGCGGATCGACGTCACGAGAATGCAAACACGGATGGATCGACGTTGTGCGAAATCGACGTCCAGCGAATACACCAAAAACTCAATGTTAAATGTTTTACCTACAAACTACTTATGTAACAAAAATTTATGCTAAAATTAATAATTTTAGATATCCTTCGAAATATTAAGACGGTTTCACTTGTTCCTACCACAGGATGCACCCGGACGTGCTCACAGACAAGGACTGTGAGAACGTGTACGAGCTGGTGTACTCGTCGTGCCGCGCGGTGGCGGCCGCCGCCGGCGAGTTCCTCAACGTGAGGCTGTTCCGAGCTGATGAAAATGCGGTCGTCACCAGGTCCAGGCGGGGCAAGCAGAGGCCGCCCAACACGCCGCTCATCAGGGACCTCGTGCAGTTCTTCATCGAGTCTGAGGTGAGCGAGTGACGATGATAACGGCCCGTCTATAGTTTTGAGGAGAGCTAGTGATGCTAGCGGCTCGTCTAGCTGAGAGCTGTAGCGATCCCGTGTCTGTCCCCAGCTCCACGAGCACGGCGCCTACCTGGTGGACTCGCTGATCGAGTCCAACCCCATGATGAAGGACTGGGAGTGCATGACGGACCTGCTGCTGGAGGAGGCGGGGCCCGGCGAGGACGCGCTGGACAACCGGCAGGAGTCCTCGCTCATAGAGCTCATGGTGTGCTGCGTCAGGCAGGTGGGACTTACTGTGAAACCATTGTGGGAAACTTGAACATAAGTTTAGGAGTTAGGTTCCCTGTACAAACTGTGGAGGTCAAACGGTGTTTGATTGAAATATTGATTTTGAGCTTTGTTCTCATGGAAATTTCCAGAAAATCTATTCGAAATATATTCAAATTCACCCCATATTATATAGTTACAAACAGAAAAAAAACTTTTATATTTAAAATATCTATAAGTAGTTGGATTATTATGTTATTTTTTTATATTATATTAAATCGCTATTATTAGTACAGATGTAGTCATAGTCATCTTAATATAAACAAGTAGCGAGCCGCTCCGGCTTCGCACGGGTAGCAATTGTAACAAGCAACAACAACAAGTCCGAGCATGTGCTGATGTGTTGCAGGCCAGCACGGGCGAGCCGCCGGTGGGCCGCGCGCCGCGCAAGCCGCTGGCCGTCAGCAAGGAGCAGGCCAAGGTGACGATGACATTTATTGTCTGCACGCCGAGAAACCAACTAGTTCAGCTTAGAAGCAAACACATTTTTTTTTGTTTCCCTTTTTTTAAGAAAAATCGTTTATAAAATTAGATTATAAATTTACCTTCATTTGCTTTAAACATTTTTTATCGTAAGTGAAGACTAACTGTCTGACTGTGTGGTGGGCTGTGCAGATGGTGAGCGAGGACCGGCACAAGATGACGACGCACTTCATCCCCACGCTGCCGGCGCTGCTGGACAAGTTCGGCGCCGACCCCGAGAAGCTGGCCAACCTGGCGGCCATCCCGCAGTACTTCGAGCTGGAGCTGTACGTGGCGCTGCGCCAGGAGGGGGTACTGTACACAGCCTGGTTACACGGCACACGCTGACCCCGAGAACCAAACATAAAAATCTGATTTAATTATATTTTTCATCAATTCCTGTTCACATTCTGCAGCCAATTGATAGACACACCTAGTACGTAAATAACTCGCACTTGCTGTTCCGTAAGTAATAGTATTTAGTTTCAGTATTTTAATGGGATCAGATTCTCTATCCATAGTATCAATTGTAAGTCACGATTCTCAATGGCGCCAGTCAGTAGGTATTTGTATTGTCTAGCTCTGCCCAGGATGGAGAAAAGCGAGTCTTGTACGTTGGGTCCTGTATTGTTAAGAGAATAACCGGATGGATGGCGCTGAACCGTCAAAAACCACTCTTAATTTAGTTGACTCACTGGTTTCCGTGAATACAGCGTGGTGACATAGAAAATAACAAATTTCTGATTTAGTCGTAATTTCTGTGAGATGTCCTAACATTTTGTATTCATTAATGAATTAAGAATATTCCAATTTAAGAGTTGGGTTTGTTTAAATGTTTTTCTAAATTAATAAAACGTTTTTTAGCCAATGCGTAAGTATCACCCAAGCAATCGGGTTCATCTATTAAGGGTAGCTTCTCACAAAATTTACCATTTTCTAGCCTTGTGATATTGAGTAAAAAATGTTTTTCGCAATATTTATCCTTATCACTCAATTTAGTTTTATTGGGAACTTCTTCGAGATTCCAAAATATAGGAAGTATTCTATGTATTTCATCGTCTGCATTTTGTAGAACAGATACGTGATTACATTGAACGAGTTGTAGCTTACTTTTGTATATATAGGACCGGAAATCAACCAGCCATAGATCAGCCCCTCCCATCAAGACATCAACTTTGAAGGCTGATAAAATGTAGGATCGGCTAAGACTATAGACGATGGCAATTTTAGGGTCTTGATATCAATGGGAGTTTTAGGTAGCCCACTAGTCAACTCGTTTTATACTAAACAAGACAACTGAACGCTAAAAGGCGTGTTTATAGAATTAATTTGAATAGTGCATGACTCAGTCACATTATTGCAGTTGCTATTGCCTATACCTATAATTCGCAAATTATCTATACAAGTTAAGTTTAATGCCAACTCGTCCTCAAGAAGAAATAAACGAAGACTGGCTTCCTAAATCCAGGAGAGCTCAAACCTTCGATGTTGCCCTTGTCACTGGGTTGCAAACTTCTATAGTGCGGTGCGGTGCGGTAGGTAAAAGTACTTTTTGCTGATTTTGTAAAGAATGGTTTACCGCGATATTAAATTCAATATTAAGTGAAATTGTATTATAGTCAGGATCGTGAAGTATTGTGGTGTTTTTTGCTTTTACGACACGGTCCCATTCGACATTCAAACCATTGCGATTCTTTATTATAATGAATAAGAATGAATAAGGGTTACTATAGTTTGTACTACTCTTTAAAGGATAACCAACGTGTAGACGGGATGATTGTTTATTTGCAACTGATTCACATAATGACAACTATCAATTGGACAAAGCATTTGAACATCGAACATTCCGCCCGCCAAAGGGCTGTTACAGGCCTTTAAATAACAAAAATAATGAATGAACATGTAACTCCTATCAATTGGACAATGCATTTGAACATCGAACATTAAGTAAACTAAAAAAATAGATCACAAAATGATCTTTGCCAAGTATGGGAGTTAACAATTGTCACAAAACTCTTGCAAATTATTTTGATTTTGTTTTGCAATAACTTGGGTTATATTGGCACTTAGGCATAAATACTACATTAATTTGATAACAACAATAGAATGCACAATAATTAACCACACTTAAATAACAGAAAATCAAAATTTGGAAATTCTCTTTTTGAATTTGAATGTAGTAGTGTTTAAGAAAATGGTAGGACTGGCACACTTTATCTTATTAATCCGCTGCTGGTTTGAAGCTTTAGGTACTCCAATGACCACCTCGGTTATTTGAAATTTAGATATTTCCAGGCTGTTCCTTTTTCTTGCAATAGTAAACTTTTGTAGTTTAGCAAACTTCGATGTTCTTGGACTTAATGGCGCCGCACGCGACAATTTTTGCTATTATGGTTGAATTTTGCTTTTTCGTTGGTTTCCCTCATGGGCCACCAACGTATGATTCGTTGACACATTGGAGTCAATAAAAAACTAAATTTTCTTGATTTTTAGTGTATTCAGGTAAATTTATGTAATAAAAGTTTTAGACAGAGCGCGTAACGCCGGTGAAGCCGCCAAAAGTGAAAGTTAAATTTTTTACAATGATAAAATGACAGTGACAGTTAACATTTTATTTTAATATTTTGGCAAAGGCAATGCATTTATGTCTTTGCGCATCATTGGGCCCAAACATTTAAAATATGCTCGTCGCGTGAATCAGTAATCCAGCGTCCCGTTTGATATAATGTGATGACCAAGTTCGGCATCCGTGTGTGGCAGAACCTGACGCTGCTGCTGAACAAGCTGCGCGACATGGTGAGCGTGCAGACGGAGGCGGAGGTGGTGGAGACGGTCGGGCGCACGCTGGAGACGCTGTGCGCCGAGCAGTCGGCCGTGTTCTCGCGCTGCAACGTGGCGCGCGCCACCGTCTCCGACATGTGCGCCAACCGCTACAAGGAGGCCATGGACGACTTCCGCTCGCTGCTCGAGGGCGGCGAGACGCCCGACGCCGACGAGCTCTTCAACGTCATCAACTCGCTGCGGAAGGTCGGTTATGGAGTGATGTCCTAGTACAAATGACGGCGAGTAACTTCCATACACCAGAACTGATTTAATTAGATTACATTTCCTCCGCAGGTGTCCATTATGTACATGTGTCACAACCTGAACGACACCAACATCTGGGACTCGCTGTACGAGGACCTGCCCAAGTGTATCAAAGGCGAGGAGGGGGCTCCGGAACAGGTTAATTTAATTTCGATTTTTTAACTAAACTAAATATTTCAGTTGTGAATACTTTAAAAGATGCTTTTAAAAGTGAAGTTCGAAACTTGTTTTATGGGATGCTAACTCAACAATTCTAAAGTGAAAAGTATTTTGTTTTACATTTGCGAAATAATAGAACGGTTATACAAATGGCTAAAATAATAGCTTCAATCAACCGAGGTCTTCAAATACAGCGGCGGAGGTTCCGAAATGCAAAGACACAACATGCAAAGATGAGAGATCGCTTTACGAAGCGTTGTGATTCCGTGAGTGAGGGTGTGACTTGTTTTATGTCGCTAACGCACCTTCGGAATTTCCTTTTTACGTATGGCCTCTCGGGTGTGTACTGGAGATAGTGGTAGTTGACGCGGGTGTTGTGCAGGCGATGCCGGGCGCGGCGCTGGTGTTCGTGGTGCGCGCGTGCTTCTACTCGCTGCTGTGGGCGCTGCACGAGCTGGAGCACAAGCCGGCCGCCGGCGCCGACGCCGTGATGCAGCTCAGGTCTGCTATTTATTTCTGTTAATTCCAATTTATTTCTATTTATTTCCATTTATTCCTATTTATTGCCATTTATTCCTATTTATTGCCATTTATTTCTATTTATTTCCGTTTATTTCCATTTATTTCCATTTATTTCCATTTATTTCCATTTATTTCCATTTATTTCCATTTATTTCCATTTATTTCCATTTATTTCCATTTATTTCCATTTATTTCCATTTATTTCCATTTATTTCCATTTATTTCCATTTATTTCCATTTATTTCCATTTATTTCCATTTATTTCCATTTATTTCCATTTATTTCCATTTATTTCCATTTATTTCCATTTATTTCCATTTATTTCCATTTATTTCCATTTATTTCCATTTATTTCCATTTATTTCCATTTATTTCCATTTATTTCCATTTATTTCCATTTATTTCCATTTATTTCCATTTATTTCGCTACATTACACGAACAGATCTGTCGACGCAATAAACTGAACCAAAATCAGCCATTAAGTTTGCTTTGGCCCCGACTGATATTGTATCATATTGTATTGTATTGATAACAAAATTGTATACAAGGTATCACTTATTGACGTTACATTATTTAAATCTAATTATAACTACTACCGCTTCCAAAGCGCATGTGCAGAAGTGGTCAAGAGAGGAAATCTACAAATTGCATGCTTTTAATGAGGCATGTAATGTTATGCATAAATCACAAAGACTACATCCGTGTGACCGCAGCGAGCGGCTGCGCGGCTACTGCGAGTGGTGCCGGAGAATCGTGCGGTCGGGCAGCAGCGCGGCGCTGCGCGCGGAGGCGTACACGTCGCTGTGCGACCTGCTGCTGGTGTTCGCGGAGCGCCTGGCGCACGCCGCGCCCGCGCTGCGCCCGCTCGTGCTGGAGCCCGACGCCGCGCTCTGCGACATGCTCAACGACTTCATCCAGGAGTTCGTCTTCGTGCACCACAACTACGGTAACACCTTGTTTGTAGTGCGCATATCAAACCTTTACCGAGTTTATTTATGGTTCATTTTTAATATTTAACTGGGTTCAATTGTGGGGTTTTAAACGTACATCTTTGCGTTATTATCGTTTTGCAAAGAAATAGTTTCATTAATAAAAACAACGATACACTAATATCTATATATTCAATACAATTTTAAAATGAAAAGTTTGACTTGTTACTTCAATAGAACATTATTTATAATGAAAATTATATTTTACATCCAAATTAAAAATTGCACCCCGATGCTTAAAAACACCAATGTCATTTATCCTGGAAAAGTAACTTTCCAATTTTGGAAGGGTTAAACCTTTCAACAAATTGACGTCGAATCTTATACATGTGTGAAGAAAGTGGCAAGTTCACATTAGACGCGGTGAAATATTTCTCAACCTGTAATTTCCACCCATAAATGTTGACTTCGTTTAAAACAGATGGTTAAATAATCTTATTAAATTCTATGTGAACGTTAGTTCATTAACGTTATGCGTTTTTCACCGCGTCTGATGTCTTGAATATGATTTTGAGTTCACGTGGGGGTTGGTGTTCAGTCAATTTGGCTAATATACATATCTTAAAAACGCATCTATAGTTTGATCGACATTTTCTCCTAAGATTTAACAACACGAATATAAGCAAATGAAAAGTAAATATATTTTATTACTACTCAAATATATTAGTCCGTTTCGGGAGGCATTGTCGATCGAGATACTATTTGTATAAAAAAAATTGTGACGTAATCAATATTTTCGCCGATTTTGTCAATAGAGTCGACTTTAAGCCGTTTCGTCATTGATGACCTTAATATGTTACTTTGATTTAGTATTATAAAGATCACAAAAAACGACGGTCCACTTTATCAGAGAAAAAAATATGCATTATAAGCGAACTCTAGAAGTTCGCTGCGGCACGCGGCGGCGCTCGCCCGCTCTCGCTCCCTTGCTAATATTATTCTTGCGTTTTCTCACATTGCGTTTTCAGTAGGTACGCTACAAATATCCATTTATATTCGATTGTCGTCGTATTTATATATACTTCAACAAATTATGAACGACATTAAGCATACTAATTCGCCCTTCGTTCGTTAACGTTTATGTCGAATTCGGCTCATTTCGTGTTGACGCGTATATTCAAGATCTGAAAACTGAATAAAATATCAAGTCAAGTCAAATGGTTAGTTTTGAGAGCGTATTTAAAGTTATTTGACACTTTGTTTAAAGTGGCGTTATATTAAATTAAAAAATCAGGTAACTTCGTAACAAGTCGCGTACATTTCTTCCGAGTTCCTAACTCCGTATAAAGACGTATTTATTTCGAGATCGGGTATCTTCGTATAAAGGCGGTAGCGCTCGGGAGCGAGCGAGCGAGCGAGCGCACGGCGGGCCGCGGTAACGGAGTGGTGTTGTTGCATGTGCCGCGGCGGCGCGTCACCGGCCTTCGGTAAGCAATCCGCACTCCGCTCGCACTCCTTCCAGCGACGGCTCCATATTGAATCGCATACATTATATGGCGAAGCCAAGCGAGCGTAGTTTTGTCGAGTCGTGTGTCGCAGGATTTTTGCTTCATTCGATTTCATACCAAAAAGTCGTGTTTCGCCACACGGCAACGCGAAATAAGTTGAGCTTTGATATGAAACGAAATGTAGTAGAAATTCTACATTCGCAACTCAATAAATTATGCTCCTCAAGGTTCACCCGTAACGGCATAATTTGAAGACAACATAACGTTTTGGACCTTATGTAGTCTTCGAATTATATCGTTAAAATGGATGAGAACCAATATGGGCCCTCCAGCGACGGCGTATTTTACCTTAGTAATGAGAGCCGCACCGCTCCTCCCGGGGCGAGCCCGACCTCACCGTGTTCGAACGTCACTGTCTACCCCGCTGGGAGTGACGAATGGAATCTTTATATTGGTTGTCTGAAAATTGTTGTGTCTCGCTGGAAGCGTAATTGTGACTTTCGGAAATGGCTCAAGTGGACTTCCGATGTTAAGACGCAAAGAAAAAAATTTTAAAGCACACGCTCTTTGGCTGTAATTATAAATCGTGAATGAGACGCAAGCGAAAAATGACTTTATGCGTTATTGAAAATATCTCTTGATTATGCTGAATTCTAAATTGTATACAAGCTCTTTCTATAATATATAAATAAATAATGTTTCGGAAGTTTATTTTGCCCTGTAGTGGGGCGGGGCGCCGCCGCGGTCATAATGCATATTTTTGTCTCGACGCTCGCTCGCGCGCTTTCCTCGCGATCACGAGGGATCACATTACTAAGGGAAAATGGTCGCGCACGCTTCTTCGACGACGTACGACACTGCCGGCGATTTCTCGTTTCTGTGTCGATACCTATTTCATTTCTAGTTACCGTGGTAATGTAGTTTCCTTTTGCCCAGACTATATATTTGGTGAAATTTTTAACTTATAATTCAAAATGTAAAAGCAAAGTTTCTGTTATCTTTTCAATTTCTAATATCATGCGAATTTCCCTATAAAATTGCCACATTGTTGTTGCCCAAGTTACGCTATACAACAGATTGATAGATCAGGTTTATTCCTACTTTCATAAGGTTTTGTTGTCTTGTGATAAATTCATGTTTTAGAATTACCTCGGCAATGTGAATGTAATAAGGTTCGATTCGTAACTCCGGCTGGCGGTGTCGGGCCGGTCGTCGAATTAACACAAGTTTTGTGGTTTTGAGCATGACGTTTTGTGCGATTTATTTGATTTCTGTTGCGTTTCATTGCCACCCCAGCCGTGCCTGTAACAGTTCTACCTCACTGCGACGCCATTACTAATGATCGACGTTCGCAAACTCATTCGAGCGGCTTTTACTAAAACGATCGAATTTTTCCTGCCATTAATCGATTGGTGGGCCATCATCTGTTGAAGCTTTTTCTATTGAAGTAGATGTAGTGCTGCATGAATCCGCGGTGCGTTCGTCACACGAATGTCGCGTTCGTGTGGCGAGCGATTGCTGAATGTAATAGTCCACTGCAGATGTTTTGATGTCATTTTGTTTCGTACTACGTGACTTGTAAGAAAATCCGGACGTTTTTTTAAAATATAATTTACGAAAATGTATACAGAAAATTTTAGTTTTAATAAGTGCCGGTCTGTAGTAGCCAATATATCAGTGTAATATTGTGCTGTGGCGACCATTTACCAGGCAAGTTTTGCGTTTACTAAATGCAAATTAGAATAATTTTATCCTATCACTCTTAAACTTCTTGTAAACCAATGAAATAATACAAAATAATGGTCATTTCTCTAGCCGCGTAATGTGTCCTTTGGTTAGCAATATAAAGATTAGCCGGTTCTTTGATTTATTGATACGATGAAAAAATTAGTCTGTCAGATAATACAAAACATAGAACATTAGACGTTTTTCGTTCATCATTTCGGTCACGTAGTACGGAGCATCAGCTAGCGATGTTAACCCGCGCGGTTGCGACAGACGGTCAAGACGAGCGCCGCATCGAGGAGCTGCACAAGCGGCGCAACTTCCTGGCGGCCTACTGCAAGCTCATCGTGTACAACGTGGCGCCCATCCGCCGCGCCGCCGACGTCTTCAAGCATTACATCAAGGTCGGTGTTGCATACAATCTTGTCTCACCGCTGGCAATCATGGCTATTCTCGCGTTTGCTTTGTCCAAAGCTCTTAACCAAATGTCTTTAGTGTCCCGTCTACAGTTTTGTATTACTCATCTGTATTCTTGGATGGTGCGCTTTTATGCCTTCAACAGCGCGTACTTTTTCACTCAATAAAGAACATGTCAGGTCAGGTCAAAAGTACCCGAAACCGCCGAGCTTGCATGAAGAGAGTTATGAATGTGGATGCAGCGAAGGAAGTATGCAGAGATCGTGGCAAGTCGAAAGAGGTAGTCTCTGCCTGTATGTATGTAAAGAACATCGCTCCCTTAGATGATTATTATAAGTGTCCAGTGTTGATGTACACTTGACTCGTTTTCAAATGTTGTCGTTAGATAATGATGATTAATGATTGTCCCGCGGGCAGTGCTACAACGACTACGGCGACATAATCAAGTCGACGCTGAGCAAGGCGCGCGAGATCAACAAGCTGCAGTGCGCGCTGAGCATGCAGCTGGCCATGCAGGCGCTGTTCCAGCAGCTGGCCGGCGGCGCGCACCGCCTGCGCTCGCTGCCCGACTTCCACGAGCTGAAGGTACCACTACGTCTTTCCCTCTTTTGGTATTTTTATTGCACTGGCATTTCTACTTTATAGCTGTATTAAGTAATAGTACCTGGTTGACCGAGCTTTGCTCGGTTTCTTGTTTTTGGTAGAACGTGTTTTAATATTAGTCAAGTTTTGCAAAAATCTTACTTTAAAAGCTTCAGAAAAAACCTAGGAAAATCCCAATTACTTTTATATCCAGTGTGGCCGTCATCGGTCATGGCGTTATAGATGGCGCTGATATAGTATCTTATAACGCGGTTTTTAAAATGTTTATATATCTTGGGAACCGAGCTTTTCTCGAACCTAGGACCTTAATAAATCGATTCCTTGAGCCGAAAAGCCCCTAATCTGTAACTTTCATGCAAATCGTTGGAGCCGTTTCCGAGATCCTGATTATATACAAGAATTACTCATTTAAATATATGAGATTTTTTAAATTTTTTAAATTGATTCATACACGAGATATCATTACGCATCATCATTACTCGGAGATGATATGAATACCACCATGCTTCGATTAACTTTTTTTGTTTGTACCACGGCGATAATTATAATTCGTTGTACAGGAGCTGGCCAAGCGCTTCTCCGTGATGTTCGGCCTCGACGCGGTGAAGAACCGGGAGGCGCTCACAGCGCTGCACCGCGCCGGCATCGTGTTCGCGGCGCTGGAGTCCTCGCCGCTGGGCCCGCCGCAGAACCTGCTGTTCCTGGAGCCGCTCGCAGAGTTCTCCAACAAGCTGCTCAGGCAGGATAAACGGCAAGTGCTCAAGGTGAGCACATCGAACTAAATACGAGTATATTATAAAGTAAACGTACGGTTCAGATACCATAGAACGGTCGCGTTTTTCTTCTTTTTTTTTGTGGTCAGTTCTTTTGGTCCAAATTTAAATATTTTTTGCTTTCATTCTATATATTTTTCTTGCCGCCAGTTCGTTTTAATATTGACTAATGTAGGCTAGTTCGTTATTTGTATTTAATTATTTATTGTATATAAATATTAATTAGGCAAAGCCAGCTGGCATACGTATGCATATGTATACCATAGTAACGGTTGCCATGACCTGTTTTTGTTTAACGAAAAATATCAGACATTTTTGGTAAATATTTTTATTTGATTTAAAAAAATATAGTGTATTCTCTAACTTTTCACTATATCACCTACAACTGAAAATGTTTGATTTTTGTTGTTTCTCACGTAACAATAAATGAATATGTTCCCCAGTTCCTGGACGCGCGCATCTCGTACAGCATGAGCTGGGGCGAGCTGGGCGCGCCGCTCACGGCCTACCGCAACTCGCTGCTCACCGAGCACAGCGACGACCGCCCGCCGCCGCGCAGGCACTACACACGGCGCCGTCAGTATACACATACATTATATACATCTCGTACAGCATGAGCTGGGGCGAGCTGGGCGCGCCGCTCACGGCCTACCGCAACTCGCTGCTCACCGAGCACAGCGACGACCGCCCGCCGCCGCGCAGGCACTACACACGGCGCCGTCAGTATACACATACATTATATACATCTCGTACAGCATGAGCTGGGGCGAGCTGGGCGCGCCGCTCACGGCCTACCGCAACTCGCTGCTCACCGAGCACAGCGACGACCGCCCGCCGCCGCGCAGGCACTACACACGGCGCCGTCAGTATACACATACATTATATACATCTCGTACAGCATGAGCTGGGGCGAGCTGGGCGCGCCGCTCACGGCCTACCGCAACTCGCTGCTCACCGAGCACAGCGACGACCGCCCGCCGCCGCGCAGGCACTACACACGGCGCCGTCAGTATACACATACATTATATACATCTCGTACAGCATGAGCTGGGGCGAGCTGGGCGCGCCGCTCACGGCCTACCGCAACTCGCTGCTCACCGAGCACAGCGACGACCGCCCGCCGCCGCGCAGGCACTACACACGGCGCCGTCAGTATACACATACATTATATACATCTCGTACAGCATGAGCTGGGGCGAGCTGGGCGCGCCGCTCACGGCCTACCGCAACTCGCTGCTCACCGAGCACAGCGACGACCGCCCGCCGCCGCGCAGGCACTACACACGGCGCCGTCAGTATACACATACATTATATACATCTCGTACAGCATGAGCTGGGGCGAGCTGGGCGCGCCGCTCACGGCCTACCGCAACTCGCTGCTCACCGAGCACAGCGACGACCGCCCGCCGCCGCGCAGGCACTACACACGGCGCCGTCAGTATACACATACATTATATACATCTCGTACAGCATGAGCTGGGGCGAGCTGGGCGCGCCGCTCACGGCCTACCGCAACTCGCTGCTCACCGAGCACAGCGACGACCGCCCGCCGCCGCGCAGGCACTACACACGGCGCCGTCAGTATACACATACATTATATACATCTCGTACAGCATGAGCTGGGGCGAGCTGGGCGCGCCGCTCACGGCCTACCGCAACTCGCTGCTCACCGAGCACAGCGACGACCGCCCGCCGCCGCGCAGGCACTACACACGGCGCCGTCAGTATACACATACATTATATACATCTCGTACAGCATGAGCTGGGGCGAGCTGGGCGCGCCGCTCACGGCCTACCGCAACTCGCTGCTCACCGAGCACAGCGACGACCGCCCGCCGCCGCGCAGGCACTACACACGGCGCCGTCAGTATACACATACATTATATACATCTCGTACAGCATGAGCTGGGGCGAGCTGGGCGCGCCGCTCACGGCCTACCGCAACTCGCTGCTCACCGAGCACAGCGACGACCGCCCGCCGCCGCGCAGGCACTACACACGGCGCCGTCAGTATACACATACATTATATACATCTCGTACAGCATGAGCTGGGGCGAGCTGGGCGCGCCGCTCACGGCCTACCGCAACTCGCTGCTCACCGAGCACAGCGACGACCGCCCGCCGCCGCGCAGGCACTACACACGGCGCCGTCAGTATACACATACATTATATACATCTCGTACACCGTGACAAATCCGAGAACGCACAACTATAAAAGATATAATTCATCTTCCTAGCGTTATACCCGAATGTATCCTCTCCTCTTATGCTCTATGACCCTGGACACTTTCCAGGAACGTGGTCATAAACGAACCCCGATCATCAAAAATGGGTTAGGTCAGGTCAATCAGTGTCCTCTTTTATACATTAAGACTATATTCATCACTCCAGTTCATAATCTGAACACACAAGTCCAATGTTCATCTGAAGGTACGTGTGTCACTCTAAGAAATTACGAATTTATGTTTCGGTGATGTTATTTCCCGTTCCCTCGGTCGGAGACCAAGGATGAGTGGTCTGCCGTCACTGGCGTTACTCACACGACGCGCTCTCGTATCACTGCGCGACACGAATACTAATTGTCGTGTACGTGAGTGTGACCGCGTACACCGGTCTGTGTACAACACTCGAAATTACGCGAAACTTCGCCCTCTGGTATGTATATGTATGGGACATTGTAGACTCGATGTTAGGAGCAATCGACAAAGCTGACCATTTACGATGAAAGTGTATTCAAAAACAGTTTCAAACCAGACTAGTTTCTTCCAGAATCGTTTTATTCCCCTTAAACAACTTTTACGACATCCTTGTGAAGTCATTGAGTTGTAAAACATCCCTTAAATTCTATATTAAAATTTTTTTATTATAACGAACCTCGATACGATTTTAATATGCAATGAATCGCGATAAGCGGCCATTAAAACCGTGTGTGCGCATGCGCCGCATTTTAACTATACAGCTGTGGTTCCCCAAAACCTTGTCCAGATTGTTTGTTGCGCTCACTAGAATAGGTGTACTGCGTCACTATAGGGCTGATAAAGATCAGTTTAAAAAGGCTGAACATTTTTTTAAAGTGTATGTTTACACTGGGTAAAGATTTTAAATACAAAACTAATTGCTCGATTTCTTTATGTTCAATTTCTTATTGACAATTATGTGGTTACAAATTGGTCGACACATCATTTCATCATTCGTTTATTTTGAAATAATAAAAAGGGAACTATTTGGATTTACGGCTTTTTTAAACATCACATCTATTTGATAGATAATCTTGATAGATAGATATATATTGATAGATAGATATATATATACTCTTTAAAAATGCAGAATTACCAAAAGATATAGAAGTATATACCTAGTTATGGTCATTTACCATAACATAATCACAATCTATTAGGTTTCCCTGTTTACATGGTTGCGGAGGTCAAACAGGAATCGTTCCTTTAATAAATACTTACGTGAGACTGAGACTCTGGAACGGCATTATGCCATAAGGATGATGAACTTATAAAAACGTATACGTAAATATAAACGTAAGGCCGGACATTAAAACCACGTTTGCGCATGCGCCGCATCTTAACAATCTAGCCGTGGTTCCCCAAACACTATTGTGTTGCCACACGTACACAACTAGGTTTAGGGGAAGTAGGCGTGCGTCATAAATATAACTGCATGCACAACATCTCATTAGATTCGGTCTCTATAATCTATATACATTTTGAGAGCCTCATACATACGTGTGACAATGTTTTTTAGTACAACAGTAGTTGTTTTTGAGCAGGCTGAAGAAGTGAGATGCAAGTGAGAACACGTAAAAATAAGAAAGAGTAAGAGGGAGCAAAGATACAAGCGAATGTTACATTATGTTAACACCAATGAGATTATTTCTTATTATCTCATATTCATTAACAGGAGACTGTCATTAACAGGAGACTGTCATTAACAGGAGGACTTTGTGACCGTTAAAGAAGCAAAGTATACACTACTGTTTGAACACGTTTTAGACAACGGTCAGACGCTTTCAATTCCTTTATTACAGGAGACAGTCGAGATACTCGACTAGAATAAGAACCTAAGAGAACATTCAGTGCAAGTGTAGTGAACACGATTGTTTGTATTGCAGGCGCGGGCGCCGCCGACGAGGACGAGGCGGAGGAGGCCGGCGACTCCGACCAGGAGCCGCCGGGGTGAGCGCAGCGCCACAGTACAGGGGGGGGTCACAGTACCGCAGACATAGATCGAGCTATAGTCACTATTGGAATTATAGATAGCGCCATACCTATACTAATATTCTCTTCTTCAGCAAATATTCGCCCCCTGCTGGGCATATGCCTCTCCGATATCTTTCCACCTAGCTCTATCAAAGGTTTTCTGGTCTATGTTATCCCGGCAGGGTTTTTTTAATGTCGTCGGACCAGCTGATTAATGGTCTGCCAGTATTCCTCTTTCTAGCTCTTAGTTGCCATTCCAGGACGGATTTGCTGCATCGCCCGTCTCCACGTCTACACACATACTAATATTATAAAGACGTAAAGTTTGTAACTTTGATTGTTTGCACTGCCTAATCTTTTTAAATACTGAATCGACCCTTGTTAAAGAGATACATTATCTTCGGGTGTTTTATGCTATGTACCACGGGTGAAGCCATGGTGGGCCGTTAGTGTTCAATAATCAAATGTGTCAAGTTTCTTGCTTGCTATGAAGTCAGGTCCATTGATCACCGTTTTGCCACGCGAGGTCTATGTCTGTGTACTGTGCCATTAGTACGAGTAGAAGTAAAGGAGTAAGGCGGGGAGTCTGTAGTTGTATTGTAGTGTATGCTCTCGGTATCTACAGTCAATTGTCTACCAGAATATTACTCTGATGTATTTATGTACACACATCCTAAACATATTAACAATATATAAAAACCACACTAAAGTTCAGTATTAATATTGTGATCTGTTTGGCTTGGAAATAATAGTAAAATTAAAAATCTTTATAATATCATTTCACGTATTTACAATTACGTTAGTTGCTCCCTATACGAAGCCGACCAGCCCGCCTTCAGCCAGGAACAAGGAAAACGTAAAATAACATTGAATCGTATTGACTCCCGTGTGAATGATCCCGACAGGAAATATTATGAAAGAATCCGCTTATTGTTATACAATTAATAAATTCCCTCACAATTATTTTATTATTTACCGTAGGTTTATCAATTGTAGTTATGTAGTTATAGCGTAAATAGTTAGTTTTAATATTTGACAATATCGACATAAGGTGACGGTCGCATTTTATATTCTCTTGTTAATTTTAAGATCATTGACTTTTTAATTTTTAATTGACCGCCACCTTTTGCGACGTAATGGTGTTATATTGTTTTGACGGAATATTTGTAGTTTGATACGACATATATTTTTGATAATAAATGATATTTACATATATTATTTGTAGTTTATTTCTAATACCCTAGGTTTAGTATTTACTATTTTGAATGGTGGATGGAAAACATCGTGAAGAATCGTGAGCAGTCAGGCGCTGAATATGTAAATGCAATGCAATGTTCCTGTAGGTTTACGAGAACGGGGCGCACGTTGTTACTTTCTGAATTTTCCAAGTCCGTTAACAGGATTATTTGAGTAGTTACATCTTTATCTCTCTGGAATGGAGCCCAGGGGCCCAGGCGCCTCAAACATGATTGGGTGACACGGGTTTTAACATGAAGTGTTTCTCGTTTGACCTTCGCAACACTTGTCCTCTATAAATCTTACCCTTATTGGATCATGGTAACACATCCAGTTGCCGAAATGTGCAGAGTTTCTCAAAAAGTTTTCCCGCACCGCATAGTTGAAAAAATACAAACAACGTACGGTGGTAATTACTGGGAGTAGGAAGCTGAAAAATTATTTATGGATTCCCATAAATAATTTTTCAAATATATCATCTTTAGTTTTTTTATTTAGAAACGACATTCCAATTTGTTTTACGGAAACGGGACTCCAACGAGAGCTTCAGTCGTTGGCGGCGGGCTGCGACCGTCATGTAAGTGATAAAGACGTTTGTGGGCCGCGCGTTCAATCTATAAGCTTCAATATTGAACATAAAGTGTGAATATTGACGCTTTAAAATCTCGCCTACCGGGGTACTTAGTGGTGAAAGGTCGAGTATTAAATGTTGATAATATTTACATGAATGATATCGCGGGTCATAACATAAAGGGTAACGTGAGTATTGAATATCTTGTTTTATTATGTAGTTTAGTAGTTGATTGCTATTTTGTGTAGTTGTTTTCAACCAATTAATGTGAATTTAATAAGACATACATGTACAAAGTGGCGTCGTCTTTGCGTAAACAATATTCTCTTACTAAATTAGAAGAGTAAGCAAAAAAAGCGGCACATGCTGTGATCGTCGACGTGGATTGTTTTAGACATATCAGTGTGTTGTGTAAAGCCAAAAGAAAAAAATCTAAAATATGTCTTCACATAATCATAATTAGTTATTCCTTGAATACAATAAATAGGTCTTAATCATCTGGGTACAGTGTACATGTCGTTTGGAATTACAAAAATTCGGAAGAAATATAGACGGCTGTCTCTTCGCAGTATTTTTTATTTTGCCTAGTAGAGGTCATAAATGGACCCCTTTATCGCTTAGGGCTGAACCAGTATACCCTGTATACTGATACCAACGTCCGTGTGGCAGGTCCGCGGGGGGCTCCCCCGAGGCCCGCAGCGGGCGGCGCGTGCGCAGCTCCGTGCGACAGCGCGGCGGCCGGCTCGCCGTCGTCGCCGACGTGCACGCCGCTCAGCCGTATGTACTGCTCTTATTTACTACTCTTTTAAATAATGCTTATTGAATTAAGATTAATTATCACTATGTTGGTACATGAATAAGGTGTTCATGAGCTCATTTGGGAGGCGTTCATGGAGTCGAAGACAACATGAAAAGGCCCTTTAGTAACTTTTGTTCCAAAATGAGATGGTTGCAGCTATGGAGATCTGTCCCTTGATGAACCATTGGAATACACCAACGGACAGCCCTCCACAGCTGCCAAACTATTGCCAGGGAGGGATTTACGTGATCTATGTCATGCGAATGGGATACTAGTGGACTGGATTACTGGGCTATGGAGCAGGCAGGCAGAGGGTGATTCGCTGCTCATTGGCTATAAAAACCCTCTCCATGCACATCACTTAATTACATTCTAAGTAACTACTCGTCACTATAACTAAACTATATTACCGCCTGTGTAGCTAAAACACCGGACTGCTAACTGCGAAGTCTGAATATTTACCGCCGTTTATAAAACTTACTTATTGGAAATACATGCAAGATTATCTGCAGCTGAATCACTTCTAATTCTTTAAGATGGCAAAGTGAAATGCGTGCGGGAAATTTGTGTTAACTGTAGCCGATATATGCGGAACAAGTCTTCGACTGACATTTAAAACTATACGGCAAAAGAAAGAAAGGTAATAGGCGTAACTCCTTTTGTATCTTTTTAATCATTGATTAAGTATGTGACAAGTATACTAGATAACAGCAATTACCAATTTACGAGACCTATTGAAAAACGAATAAAACCGAAGCTAATCGAAGGATAGAGTTGAGTTTCATCTGCCCGAGTGGGTTTCCGTGAAAAGCCCATGTATTTCCATGGAAATCGGTAAACCACCAAGGCCGGGGTGTGACCGGCGGAGAGGCATGGGTTTGTCAGTGTAAACAAACATTGGATGGAGGTCGACGGCCGCCCAGAATGAGCGGAAGTTCGCGGAGACTCCGCCAGTGCTGGCATCACGCTGATGGCGCGGGAAACAAATGCTTATTGATTACAAAAAAAGAAACAAAAGAACCGCGGAAATTTTCAATCGCACCTCGTGATAGTATCGCTTTAGATCCGGGAGCGTCGTGATTGTGCGGGCTTTTGTTGAGGGACGATACCGCTGGGGAGATTAGGCAAAAAATAATTTGTTTACTTAAACAGCAGTCTACATGAAACTTATAGTGAAGATTTTAGTGATAGCACACACGAGAGAAGGTGAAATATGAATTGAAACAATAAATAAATATTAAGACGCTGCTGTTTAAACTGGGTTATGCTTTGCGATAGTCTCCTATCTTGCTCATTTGTTTTCATAAATGTAAATGATGCTAAAGCTTGAGGTCCGCTTTTTACTAACTACGCTTTTTGTAAATTATCGTCCGGTGAAAATACAGCAGTGTAGTTTGTTTCGTCGCTTCTTCTACACCTGCGCCTTGGAATCGGTAGAAAATATAATTGTTGTTTAGTTGTGTTGACGACAATAAGCGATACCATATGTGCAATTTTGAAAATAAATGTAAATAACAATTGCATTATTTCCAGAACCCCGAAGCGACGCCGCAGGCGGTAGGCGCTTCTTGTAAGTACTCATTCATTCGGTAGAAGATTGGAAGTAAATGTTTTCGAACTCACTCACATGAGAAAAACATCGCTTTTTTCCGTTCCTTTTGAAACACATCGCGAAGACAAGTTATATATATATTTTTGTTAACATAGTTGTGGTTAGCTGAAAGCTATTTCATATACCTATTTTTAGTTATATTTTTGTATGATAGGTATATCTTGCACGTATTTTGTTATTAATATGTCTTGCACGAGGTGCTTATCTTAAAATGGTTGATTTGATAAACCTACCTAATTAATGTAGTCGCTAGTTTAAACCATGTTTGTTTGTTACACTGTTGTTAATGGACGCAGATCACTTATTCTTTTTTATCTATAGGAATAAGTGAATTTCTTTCCTAATTAATAAAACTATTACATCAACGGCTACGTTGTGATCATAAACCGTAGTATAAAAATAGTTAAATTTTGAACTTGATAAAATATTTTTGATATTGCTATGTCAATGATTAAGATTTTACTGAATATTACTTTATGGTGTCGAAAAAGGTTACTCAAAGCTAAACTTAATTATAAGTTAAGTATCAAATCATGAATTGTCGAAAAGTAAAGCCTCTGCTTCTTACTAGCGGCTCATTAGTTTTGTATTCTAAAGACTTGTAATTTTGTAATACCTAAGTTAAAACTATAAAATAAAGACTAAATTTGTTTAAAACTTTGGTATTTATCTTAAGCTACCTGTATCAACATTGGCCTCGGTCCTAATTATAAGCCTCAATTTAGGAGTAGTAAGTCCGGTAATGTTGTTTTTAGGAGAGTTAGCTTCAGTGGTACCTTAACAGGTTGCAAGATTGCATTACACGAGGTGAAAGTTCTTGCTTTGTTAAATCAAAATATAAAAATAAGTATATCTGTACTAGTAGGCTAATACTTATATAATGACAATTGTGCCTAAATGAAATGAACTATAAATATCCGTATTTTCGAGAAGTCCCGTATCGAGAAGTGATCCTTTTTTAAAAACCTACAACGGTAAGTTCATCTGTTACACCACAATTGCCAAAATAGAGAAACCAAAAATGTCAGTCAACCGGTGACCTCACTGCCGTGGGAAGCCTTGCCTTATGACTAAGTGGTTTTTGAAAATTGAATTATGTCAGTAAGAGGAAATTGTCCGCATTTGAGCACGCGCGTTCCCATTGACGCGCGCCGGGGAAATGCTGCGCACGCGTCACCGCGCGTGGATCGGAACGCAGCAGATGAAACGCCGCTGTGACGAGGCTCGCTCTATGGGAGTTTAATGAGTGGACGATTCTTTTATTTTTGTGCTACTGTTTACGTCATATTTCTTATTTGTCACTGGACATTACGGGTAGCGAAATACACGCGTTAAATATTTTTGGTAAACTTGCCTTATGTTTAATTGCCAATAAATTAATACGAGTACATTCAATACATGGTATCCATCGAAACTACCTTTACTGTTTGAATTTTTAGGAATTTTCTTCAAAAATCTGTAAGTATTAGTACCTAGGTAGGTACTCCTAATTTTACAAATTTATAAGTACTATTATAAATATCGTGCTTAAGATATAAAATTTGAGTTTGTATTTCTAATTTTGGTTATTTTTAGAAAGATTTTAATAAGTATACGTAAAATGTCGGCAAACAGCGCGGGGCGGGGGCGGAGCGCTGTTAGCGCCGCCCACTGCGCGTGCGCACGCCTTCACAACTGAACACGCACCGGGCATTGGCACCTACACGACTTTTTTAAATTAGGGGTAAAGAGAGTTTCTTTCTTTTATAGTCAATAAGTCTTATAACAAAGAATAAGGCAATTTGAAACAAACACGTAATTTAGATTTTCCTCAAGGAAAATGTGGGCGTAGACGTCACGATCTCGGATGGGATTTGGTGACATCACAAGAACAAGTAGAGTGAGTTGGTTACGTGTAAACGAAGCTATGATGATTGTATTTTGATGTTTACAATAATCAAGATTCCTGCAACTTCATTAAAAATTCTAACATTTTCTGGTGAAGGATATCGTCTGTCTTTATTTTCCTTGTGGATACGGGCGCCAATAGAAAAAAGAATAAGACCACTCCATTCCTTTCCCATGGATGTCTTAAAAAGCGACAAAGGGGTAGGCTTTAAATTAAAGATTCTTCTTTTTGAATCTCAACTCTATCATTAATCCAAACACCTGAACCTGACCTATCAGTTTTTTCAAGACAGTTGACTCCGTGTACCCCGCAAGGGATAAAGACGTGATTATATGTAGGTATGTATTATTCTATTTCACAGGAAATATTATACCCAGTAGTTCCGATATTTTAGATTCTACTTCGATTTTAAGATCGACAGAATATTTTACACTATGCAAATCTTATTTTCTAATTTTATAAACGGTTTTGGTCGTTTTTAAAAACTAACCGGTTACCTATTTACGACGTCGTGTCAGTATGATCTTCTATTGGCACAGCCGAAGTCTAGTCAGTCACAGATTTTTGTTTTGGAAAAATTTTAGCTCTTTTTTATACTTATCTTAAACTGCGTGAACAAGACGTTGGTAGGTTCACTTTGCCTTCTATTTTCGGTTTTGGTTGTGGCCGGAAGTCATCCTTGCTTACCTGAGTGCCAAGCCCGGTTCGGCTCGGGAACTCGCCAGCTTCCCGTGCAAGGCCACCAGAGGGCAGGCAGCAGACGCGCCCCGGGCGGCTGCTCGCCCTTGAACTGGCCGAGTGACGCCGTCGTCGCCGCCCGGTACACTCGGGCTGCTTTTATATTTACATTCAACTACGTACATGATTGTATGTATGTAGCTTTATCCGTTACGGGGTAAAAAAGACTCTCTCAAGGTGTCTCAAAAAGATAAAACGTTTGCTGAAGGAGGGCCAATTCAGCGGTATGGCTTTATTGAGCTATACTATAAGTGACGGTTGTTACAATATCGCTTAAAGAGAATTCCAAGTTTATTAGCAAAATAAATCGAAGGAGCTCCATAAAGTGTATGAGAACCTTTGTTACATTTTTATGTAGCTCTATTATCTTTTTATCCACAACTGCTTTTAATGATTTAAGGAAACATCGAACTGATAAGGTTTTGAAAGATAAAAATAAAATTACTTATCTTTTTCGAAACTTAAAATTGATAATAGGCCGCTTTCGTAAAAAATAAAGATAGCCCATTAAGTCTTTACAATTGTCTTCCTAATGGGCTACGTTTATTGTGTAACAACAAATAAACTTATTTCTGTTGAGAGAGTGACTAACAGATGTACTAAGATAAGTAGTGCGTAACGATATACATAGATAGGTAATATCCATTTTAAGGATTTATGATGAGATATGATGCCGTGTGGTTCTCGGCACCAATAAAAAAAATAGGACCTCCATCTCATTCCCACGGAGCTAACAACCTGTCACTATTTGGCCTATGTGTCATTTCAAGGCTCTTGGCTCTGTCTACCCCGCAAGGGATATATACGTGATTGTATGTATGACTGGTTTTGTCCTTCGATTGCATGTTTCGTGACGAAGCAACCCGGGATCCGCTTTTGACTGCCTTGTAAAGGAATATAAATCCTGAAAACAGTAATTCCCATTCTGCGGCACGGTGGCATTTGAACTTAGAAGGGCACATTTGTAAGAAGTAGGTAAACTAATTTTTAGAATCAAATATTATTTCATTAAATTACTTTCTCGAGTGTACTCGATAGTAGTTAGACAAAGTACGCGAAATTACGAAAGGTCGACAAATTGTCCTCGTCGGCACACAGAATGCGATGGGCAGAGTACTACATACTCAACCATAAACATATAAACAACTACGCATTTCCCTACACTTGGAACTCGACACGATTATATTATTGTAATTGGTACATATATTATATGTACTTTTAAGATTTAACGTGGTCTTTTGGTAAAGTAATAAACAATCCTTAACGAATTGCTTCAGAGAGAGATCCTAGAATGGAAGGCATACATACCTATATACGGAAAATCACGCATTTTTCCCGGGGAGGTAGGCAGAGTGGAGGAGTTTACTGGATTTTAGCATAGAGGAATATTATTATTATACATTTTATCTTTAGTGGAAATAATATAACATAAGAGTTTTGTAAATTACTTTTCTTATTTTTTTACTTGGGAGATTTTGAATGGTACGCTTTGCCAGAAACCACACGGCTGCAATAATAACTTAAATGTCGGTAAATAAACAATAATCTTATCACGACTTAGCAATGTAAACAATCTGATTACCTCACCCGCCCGCATCGCAAGATGTGTCTCGTGCTAGATCGGCCGCGGAGAGGGTTTTCACCGCGGGAGCAGCCGCGGGCGAGCTGCCAATAATTTTAAAGCAATGAGTGCTGCATAATGCATGTTCAATTTCAAATAGTGCATTATTAAGAATCTATTTTTTACTTGAAGTAAAAAGAGCAAGAAAAGACTTGAACAATGGGTTTAATTCAACTTTACATAACTTAGGTACATAACATTATTACGATCACTGAATGTTTATTTCAGCTACAACCGATGTTTTTCTGGTGAGGGAAAATATTGTGCTCCTTCATGCACATTAGGGAATTGGATGTGTAACCATGATCCCATAAGGGTTAATTTCTTGTGCGAAAGTTGCAAAGTCCAGACGGAAGTAGTAAAAACCTGACTAAGTTCGAGCCGTGGCTAGAAAGATGAGGACAGGGATTTACTCCAAGAATATGATGATATTTATTTTGGCTTACTCCTACTTATAAGATTATATTAAAAAAGATATAGTATACAGCAACACATGTTCTACAGCTATATATGCTTCAACCAATGGTTTACATATAGTGACGTCTATATCCCTCACGGGGAAACAAAGCCAACACTTTCGAATAGACTGTACGGCCACGTTCAGCTGTATGGCTTGGAGATGAGCTTCGAATAGTGCCGGTTGCTAGCCCATCGCCTAAAAGGACAATCCCCATTTCATATACTTTGATTAATATTTACAATCTGTAATGTAAGTAAAATTGTGTATTAAAATCGAGATCAGGTGGAAAACTACAGGTCCCGTGGTAATCTCGAGGAGTCTAAGCAGACAATCGTCGTTGTGGGTCACATTTCCCATCCGCAGGAAAAAGGCCGTCGGGCGCGGCGGGGCGCCTGGCAACGGAACTTCCACGAAGCTCACAAAAGCTCGGCCTAGTTAATTGGACACCTGTAGCTCGCGGGACGATGGATAACAAGCTAATAGGTACTATGATTTGTTTGTGTTCGGATCTGGGATTGTCTGATTGTGATCACTATGCGGCGATGGCAGCCTAGTGCGGTCTCTACAGGACCTTTTCATAGCAGGTGGCTTTTAAGGCTTTCGTTTTACACTTTGAAAGGAAGATGTTTTTTTTATGTTTTTAATGCTTGTGAAGATTCTGTTTAGAAGGATGGAAAACTGCTCTATGGTTATCCCTCGCATGAGAAATTGACATTCATAGCATCTATTTTATTTATTTGCTTCAAATTTATTGTAGATAACTTAAGGCTAGACAAAAAGCAAAACGAATATAATGAGCGATAACCCTTTGGGAGTTTAGCTAGGGTATAAACTGTATATACTTAATCTATTTGATATCTGTGAAAATGAATTGAGTGTTCGCATTTTCTTGCGCTGGGTATAACACCCAGAGTGTCAGTGGCTCACCAATAATTGCTCCCCGGTACACGTATGGATGATCGAATGGTGACTTATTGCATTATGTAAGCGAAAAACTATGAAAGTTTCGGCGGCGGCTGTGAGTCACGGCAGCGCTCGCTGAATCACGCTCAAATAATCATTCTTATTCTCCCAATTACCGAAATAATATAAAGTTTTACAGTGTGTATAATATAGCTTAAATATATAGTAATGGATGAAGAAGACTGATCAAACAACCCACAGCCAAATTTCCGTGCGGTACAACATTTCATTTCTCGAGGCGTGCACTGAGAGAATATTTAAAATCCTACGGGAAAGAGAAATAAGGAGATTTGTGCGCAAAAGTTGTAGGTATGTTACACCTTGTTACAGTGCATACCATTTACTTTTTTACTAAGTAGTTATCAGTGTAAGGTTAAGTAGGTATTCTTGATTTTAAACTTTGGCGTTGCATTATGCTCGCGCACGTTTTTAATCTTTTTGGCCGAAATAAAATAAAGGTACGTCACCTATCGCATTAAATATCTGTAATAGTAAAGTATTCTTGTTTCAAGAAGTGTTCTTATATCAGAATGTTTATCGAGATATTAAGTTATAAAGTCAATCCCTGCTATATATCAGTCTCAGTGTTAAATTTAGTTCGGTAGTAAAACATTTGCTGGTTTAAAAGTATAAATTAAGTAGGTATGTGCTTATCATTTATGAAATTATACAAGGTATTAATTAATGAACTGTTCTGTTGAAGGCAGACAGTTATATTTGAGATAAAAGTTTCGTCTTAATTAAAGTGTTACTCTTGGTAATTACTGAATTTAATTTCAAAAACTTAGGATAAAAATATTTAAGGAATAATTAAAAAGAAAACATCAGTTTTTTTTAATGAATTTTATTATAACAAAGTGTTAACTTATAATAAATACTTAATAGTTGCCTAAGGTTCCGCCGCCTGATACAGGGGCGGGAGATCGCGGGGCGAGTCACTGGCATCACATCTCGGGCACGCAATAAATACACTCGCGACGGCATTCACACAATAAATAACATTAATCAGTGGGCTCGGAGAGCTAGGAACTTTGAGTGGGCGCGGCGGCGCTGGTGGCGCTGGCGGCGCTGGCGGCGCGGGCGGCGCGGGGGGCGGCGGCGGGCGCGGCGCGGTCAGCTGGGCGCGGAGTCCCCGACGCCGTCCACCTCCTGCATCATGCACATGCAGCCCACCGACACCCGCATGGACTGCGACTCCTTGCGCGTCTTGTAGAACACCTGCACGAGGTCCTGGATCTCCACGCACTTCATGATCACGCCGTCGTGGCGGTGCTGGCAGCACTCGTTGGGCGGCACGTTCCGCTGGGCGCACCACTGGTTGCTGTTCTCCGCGCACTCCATCACCTTGATCCGCCGCGGGACCCGGTCCTCGTCCTCGTCGATGCGGATGGTGATGGGGCACACGGTCCGGTTGAGGACGTCGTTCACGTCCAGCCTGGGGCGCTCCTCGTCCCGGGTCGGCATCGCCGTCGCCGACACGAACACGATCACGAAAACGATCCACATTTCTTTCGCCATTATTTGTGAGTTTTGTTAAAGTGCAACTGGAATGTATCGGTCAGATAAATACTGAAGGATGGTTAAGGTCGGCGCGTGTTGTCTCAGCGGAGTTGTGGTTGCGAATCATGCTGAGGTTTACGGAGGCTCCACTTTATGTAGAGTTGGAGAATCATCCCTCCCGGCGGCGGACCCCGCGGCCGGTGGGCGGGGCGCGGGCACTCGCGGCGGAGCGCCGGCCGCGCGCTGACGGCCGTGGAGCGCGCGGAACTGTGTCGCCGTGTGCAGTGAAAAATTAGACATAAACGCGTGTTGTGTGTGGTGCGTTCTTCTAAGTGAGACTACTTGGATTTTTTACCATTAAGGACTTTTAAATAGGTAAATGTAGTTTGAATTGGAACACTTTATTTATCTTAGTACTTAGTAAGTACTCTATCTTTAGTAATATAAAATAAATAGTACTTATACGTGCTTTATACAAAAGTAAGCAAGAATTACAAAATCTTTGTTAAATGTTTATACCTATTTGAAATTATTATAATAAAATTTAAGCTAGGTAACTAATAGAAGAAGTAGCTACTGTACCTATTTTTACCAGTATACCTTTTTAACTGATCGGTTGACAACAAAAGAGCAGATTATTTATATCAAAATTAAGTGAAGCCCTGTTAAAAACTTAATTCATATTTATTGTAAAATGATTATGTATAAGATAAAGTATTTCACTACACTCTAACTAAAATACTCGTACACGAAAACGAAACATTACAGAAAAAAACTTTCTGCGGGAGACACCTGTCTGAATGTTAACAAGGTGTTATCGACCAATGACCGGCGCTTGCGCACGTTCGCTGCCATTGGCCGGCACGCGACCATTTTACTGTAAATAGATTAGATATCGTATATTGGATGTTTAATTTATAAGATTGTAGACTGTCCATTTAAAAAAACCTTAATATATATGTAAGGAAACACTGTTTGTTAAATTATATGTATAACCTTGTAAAGTAAGTGTAACTTGATCAATGAGACGCCGTTTATACTTACACTAAGGAGACTCAGTACGCTCATGTTGTCGGGAGTGACCCTGGACTTACGTCCCGACTCCCGACCACGTGGTGTGACGTCATCGCTTCATGCGCGCATGCGCCGTGTACAGTAATCGGTTTGTCGAATTGGAGCATGTGCAGGCATGTATGGTGACGAGTGTGGCGTCAGACCGACACGTGGGCTCGCCTCTAGCGTACGTCATCAATGACACCGCAATTTCTGAAAATTAATTTGATGATTTGGCAACATATGGTCGCTATTCTAGACACTTCACATTGATAAGGTCCATACGAACGACCTTTAAAACTTCAGATTTTGCATTATAATGTTTGATTGATTTTATGAGAGTGTTTTAATACATTCTAATCGTATTAATAATACGGAAATAAATAGCTTATTTCCCGGATGGGTAGGGACGCAGAGATTACCTCTCTCTTTACTTTTGCCACGATCGCTGCATACTAACAAATATTTTTATTTAAAATTCAAGTTAATTAGTGATTTATAACTGCAAAATAGCCTAATTATGTAAAGATTTCAAACTGGTTAAAAATACGTTTCTAATTTCTTTAAGTCCGAAATTATACATAATATTTATATTATTGTTGTAAGCATTTCTATTAGTCCCTGAAAAAGTAGTTAAGTTGCATGTATACAATAAAATTGTAAATAATTGTGAGTACGAGTCGGTACAGCTAACAACGTAGCGCCGTCTCGTGACTGTGATGAACTTGCTCGCGACTGTATTATGTCTTATCATTGTAGTAGTGTTTCATAATAAGTAGATAGTTTCATAATGTCTAATCTGTGATGTCGAAATAACAGTTCCTATACCCTGAAGTTTTCTTCATGTTTAGTTAATTCTATCGAATATTTTATTGTTGCATGTTATTGTAGATGATTACGTTATTTTGTTATGAATATTGATTGTGTTCGATACCCTGTAGATAATTAACTAAATACTTAGAGCGCTTAGTCAACGCTTTCTATTGATTTATAATAATAGATTTTCTTATCGATTTCCGGTTAGCTAATTTGTTTTTGTTTTTGGAATTGTTACTCAAACTTATTATAGTTTATCTTTATTTATTCAATGTATTTTATAAATTGTTTTTGGTCAGTAAATAATATACTTAATAAAGTTTGATTTTTTGGTATTTTTTGTTTAATTTTTATACTCATGCACACCTTAAGTAATTGTTATTCAGGAACATGCCCCGCATTCCAGCTATTATAATTCTGATACTGAACTTACCTCTTTTAAAGTTTATTATATGAGTACATAGTTACAAGCGACCTGACCCGGCACGGGTAGCATTTATACATATAAACTTGAATAACACTATATGTTAAAAAAAACTGCATTCTGTAGTTTTAATAATCTAAACATAATACATGCAGACATAAGGACAAATGCGGCAAGTGACTTTGGTTTATACTATTGAAAAATAATCTATTCTACTATGTAGTGAACACATGAGGTACTTACTTATATGCTAAAAAACCGCAGACAACTTTCCTACGAGTAACATGTGAACCAAATGTTTTGACAGCACGTCACCTGGTACAGCGACCGCGAGCTCGAAGACCAACAGCTGACAGCGCGGCGCGATAAGATAGAGTGTAATTACTCACAAATGATCTTATCGTTTAACTGCATAAAAGACTAGATACGTAAGTACTTACCGCAGATGCCTTGAATTATAAAGGAGCTTTAATTAAAGGGAGATAGAATTTTAGGTGGAAGGCTGATTTCATAAAAAGGAGGTATGGAGTCCGCCGGCGGGGAGTTTGATCCTGTTCTTCGATGGTCTTTAGAATGATGTATTACGCCAGGCGTTTTGTCGACCGGGCTTCGACTTCGAAGCATTTGTCTATAAAATGGGCTCCTTTTTTATATCAAAGAATCGTTTAAAAATTAAAAGTTCTGCTCGCTCCGGATACGAAATATTTTATGTTGCTGCACCGTTCAACGAGCGCAACAGACCAAAACTACCTTCCATTGACCTGCAAGAATAATACTAGCACTTTAGGACCAAAACCACTGACTAAAGTAGGTATAGTGCTGTATGTATATACTGTGTTGACGATCCGTTACTTCAAAATAACTGTAACAGCCATCGCACCCATTTGGTCGCAGGGTGACCGCAGCGTGATATCACCCCGCACTGACCCAGGGCCACCGGCGGGCCCGCGCTGTGACTCAGTCCGATCTCGGGGTCCAGGAATGAGTTGCGAGTGAGTAATCTATTAGCACATAGCGGCCGGACGAGACAATATCAATGACCAAATTTACCATAAACCGGAAGTGTATTATGGCTAGCACTAAATAGTAATAATAAAAATAAGTTACTTTTATTGTTAATTTTATTTTCTGTGAGTTTTAAATCCTTTGTATGACTATGAAAAGATGATAACTTACCACACCGCTTCCGCTGTAGAGTACACACCAAGTATCGTGATAACATTTCCACGTCCGCTACAGCTAGTGCCCTGGGTTTGGTCCTCAACACCGCAAAATAATTTAGTTTTTAATATATAATACAATCTGTGATGTGTGGTTTTTCTTCCTCTTGGCGTTTCGTTATATACTTTCCTCGCGGGAAAGGAGCCTGGGGTATTTCGTGTGTCCTATATAGTGCTTATTAAGTTATTAATTATATAAATGTGGGAACTGAGGCAATGGTACTCGTAAGACATTTCGGCAGAATTATGCAATAATACCTAATTCAGATTGCGTTTATTGGGTTTTTCTATTGCACAAACGGTATTTGTAACAGCCAATGAGACCTACGTATAACCCGCGCTAAGGTTTGCTGCAATGTTATGAAATGTTGTAATGTATGGAGATGCGGGCGCGCGTCACACCGGCCGGTGACCTTTGGAGGTCGCGGCCGACACCCGGCGCGGGCGCAATGCACTCGACAATACAGCGAGCATAATTTTTTTTTATATAAATACTAAAGTGTAGAGTTGGCAATAATTTTTCAAGATTAGGTTTTCTAGTATAAAAAGTCGCGGCGATGCTATTTGATACAGGTAAAGTGCGAGTATATTCACGTTTATAGAACAAATTTTATGCAATAATTAAGTGTCCGACAGTTATGTGTAGTATAAGCACGTTTACAGAATCGAGGTAAAGCATGGCTGGCGACTTTTAACGCATACCGCCGTTATTTTGTACAACCTACACCCGAGATACCATTGAACCATAATAGTCAAAACTTTCTTTTGCTTATATAGGGATTTCAAGTAAATTTTGAACTCTTAACTAGATGACGCCATGTTTTGCAGTCCCCTACCAACGCCAAACAGTCGTCATCGTCATCTCAATCAATAATCAATGGAGTATCAAAATATTGCATTTATAACATAATCGAATCCATCTTGTGTGACATTGAATAAATCAAAAAGTGTTTGCTACAAGCGCTACGAAAACTCGTAGCTCGTAGCCGACGTAGCAGGCTCGTAGCGCGCGCCACTATCGGTGCGCTGCGCGTGAGTCGCGTGCCGCCTATTAACCGCTGAGGCGAGCCTTTGCTAAGGGTAACCACATTTTCCTGAATGTTCCGGAGATAGGTCATTTGAAATGAATGAATTCTTTTAACATGAAATACAGGATATAATGTAGGTTTGTGTTTTATAAGCGTTACCTGCAATATTATAACTTTTCAAATACATACTATATTCCCTTTTCTTCAATCTGAACAACTGATTTGGCTGAATGGAAGAAATCCCAATAGGGATAAGTCAGCCATTGTAAATATTCTTCTAAATACAATGACTGTTTTGTTATGTTATATCTCTTTTTCATGTAAAATAAAGAGTTTACGAACAAACAAACTGATTTAATCAGTAACTGAAACTGATGCGTTAAAAAATGTAGGTGGTAAACTCTAAATTCTGTATTGAGTAAATGCAATTAGTATAATAAAAGAACAATACATACCTAAACTTGATTTTACCGAAATAGACTTACACAACCAAGCAAATGCAGAAATCTAACTATTACATTATACAATCCTATTCAGGAATATGTTTCCTGAGAATTCCAATAGACCTGGATCTCCTAGTGATGCCGACGCGCACGCGCGGGAAACACGGCGTGCGGCCGTCAATCAGGCGATGATTAACATCATTAGCCGCGCTGTTTGACCGCGGCGATCACAATACTGTGATCCTAAATAAACTTGGGTATTACCATCGAGGAAGGTTAGAGCTTAAAGATAATTGATTCTTTGAGAAGAATATTCCGTTTATTTCTTTAAAAACTAACAAATTAACTAAAAATATAAAAAGATATTATAGTCGTTTTAATAACGACGTTCTTGTGACGACAGCAAACATCGTGAGGTAATTTGCATATACATTTATTTATTTATTTGAACTTCATTGCACAAAATACAAATGTATAGCACAATTGGCGGACTAAATTAAAGCATTATCTACCAGTCAACCATTGCGTCTGACAGAGAACTTTATGTGAGGTCAAACTAAATAAATAATTAATACGTACAAAAAATAAAAAAATAAATAATTATAATGTTGAAGTGTCCCATAATAATGAATAAAAGTATTGAATTTAAATCGTATTTGCAAGTTTAGACTATAACATGTCTCAAGTTAAGGGTGTCGGGTTTTGTCGGATGGGTGGGTTTCCCTGTCATGCCGGGGAAATAACACCGCTTACTGCAACCTCACTATGTGGCGCGAACTTCCTCGTGGGTTTTAAGTACCGATGTAACCATTCATAGACCAAGTGACAACATATTTGGGAATATATTTTCTCCATTATTATTTTAATATTCCTAATTTATGATGTTAAACATCGATCTCATCTTCATAATAATAATTAAACAATAATAAAATGAAAGTCGTAATTAAAATAATAGTGGATAAGATGAAGCTTAATTGATTACCATACATAATCCGTCACCGATTTGCATCATCGTTTGCATGTCCACTGAATGGCCGCCAAAAAAATACAACGTAACTGTATTTTGACTCATCCGCTACGAAATATTTCTTTGAACACCGAAATAATTGTCCGGTTCACTCATGCAGTCATGTGTTTAAAGCAAACAAAAAAATGAAACCAGCCCACTAGATCCTGAAACCTAGTTCCGTATAATACTTATTGCTTAAAGTTTAATTTAAATCAAGGATATTGCGTCAAACGACGCAACTGACTCGCCGGCCGACCTGCGCACGCGCACTCACTTACTTTCACCGCTACTCACGGATGCCCCACGTCTTTCTCCGCGACGGCCTTGACACGCATCCGGGCCTCGAAAGAAATACACTTGCTAATGTTATTATTCCGGATGCTAATCCTTGATAGTCAAGTGAAAGCAAGCGATGTTATTTTTTCCTGTAACGGAAACGAAGAATGGGTGCTGAGAGCCGGCCGGTATGAACGAAAAGAGTGACATATTTTGCTGTCAATACCTGATAATAAATAAACATATCAGCCGTGAAGTGTCAGGCTCGGCAAGGAATCATATTCGGTTACTGTAAAGTACAAGTTCAAGTAAAGTACAAGTACAAGGAAGAAAGTTAAGATTATATACTTATTTGTTCTTCTACATTTGCGCAATGAAAGCTGAAGGAATTTTAATTATGAATACTGTTTGAAGTCAATAAGTGATATCTTATATGACTGATTGACCGACTAATAGGCATATCAAAGCAATGCCCAAATTGAATAGAATAGACTAGAATTGAATCTTTATTTGCTTTATGTGTTTGAAATTTGGTATGCATGTTTCATATGCATTCCCTATCAACGGAAATTAACAGTATTTTTGGATTTAAGCGAGTCTCGGCCGTATTCTACATAGAGGCTGTTGCGCAACTATCGCGCGTGGACTCGCCACGCCACGCAACGCGGTGTAGAATTGTTTTTGTTTACGTCCGCAAGTAGGTCACCTACACACGTCGAACGTTCTCGACCTCACCAGGCGGTAGACGGTTTCTGACTATGTAATGAAGAAAGGTGATGTGGATATTACCTACATAGTCTAATGAGTATTTTTTACAAAGATATCCTTTTCGTGTGGAGAAATAAGGTCAAATTGCTGATCATGCTGTGTTTCTGGAATTTCGTCTGACGGTTCATCAAAAAGTTCCAATAAAATAATAGGAAATAGGTACTTTTTATGAAAGTACAGCCCTTTACGTATATTATGATAAAATAAACATTGAGATAGTGTCTTCTTCTTCCTGGCTATAGTTCCGGTTGCATCCTCACCACTCCAGAGAGGAGCCCGGTGTAAACCCTTGACCTTGGATCCTGGATTGGGTAAGTCAGGTTTTTACACGAAGCGATTCCCGTCTGACCTCCGTAACCTTTGCAGGGGAACCTAATTCGTATTGGAACATATGTTGCCTGAATGTGCAGGTTTCCTCACGACATTTTCCCTCACCGTAAGAGCATCGGTTTGTTATCAAACCAATGTACATAACTTCGAAAATAGTCATTGGTAAGTAAGCACATGGCCGCGGTGGGATTCAACCCGTTGCTTTTTATGCGAAACCGCGTTTTAACCAGTCATTGATTCGACTACCGACCATCTAGGAAAAATATAGATAGTGTGTCTAGTACTATAGATATGAAGGTGCTAAGTAGATTGTCTCTGTCGAATACTGTACTTCAAATTTTAAAGAAATAATGAGTGCCAAAGTGTAAAGCAAAGGTCAAAAACATGACGAGTATCACATTAATTGAAATGCGTCACGGGACGCCGGCTGCGGCGCTAGTGCATCGCTACAGATGAACCGTGATTCACCGAGCGTTCCGACAGAAGCACTGGGTACTTGGGAGATGAATAAGTAATCCCAAGGGTGTCAAATTACTTCGGAGACTTGTGGGTGAGAGAGGTCACTGAATAATTCACTGATTAGCTGACTGGCGGTCAGATATATTTAGCAACACTGTGAGAAATAACAATCCAATTAAAGCTTTTTATTTTTTTACAAACCATGAAATTGTTTTAGACTAAAAAATACTGTATGATTTTCAAGTTCAACTCCTCTCCTCACTAGTAATATGGGAAAACTAATGTGTTGTGTAGAGCCTCTCCATTTTGGGATCTTCTGCATTGGGATTGGGACACTGTTCTTCGGTCACCTGGTCACACTACCGGTTGGTAATTGTATTAAATTCAAATTGTTATTTTTTTTCAAGATTAGAATGCAATATAGCGGTCACTGTCTCTTGTTCTCGGAAGACGTTCAGTTTGAAAATGAGCGCGATTTGTCAGTCGTATGTCTCTCATACCAGTGTAAATATTCCCTACTAGAGGCCGCCCGCGACTTCGTCCGCATGGAAACCCTATCAATCCCGCGGGAACTCTGGGATAAAAAGTAGCCTATGTGTTATTCTGGGTCTTCAGCTACCTACATACCAAATTTCATGGTAATCGGTTCAGTAGTTTTTGCGTGAAAGAGTAACAAACATCCATACATCCATACAAACTTTCGCCTTTATAATAGTAGTAGGATTATTGAATTCTCAGATACTTACTGTTAAGTTTTGGGTAAGCTAAAAAGTTGTTTGAAAACTTTTATCACCAGCTAAACTACATGGAACTTATAGTTATATAAACTTCGGAACTTTTGAATAGTAATGCGCCCGCCAGCTTATTCTTGCGTGGGTCATTTAAGTTCCGAAACATTTATTTAACTAGGCAATAACTCATCTCCGGCACTTAAATTTCTTAATATTGACTTTAGTATGATTTAGGAGGTGTGCCGCAACATGGCGTGCGTGACTCATCGCTCGTCGGCCCGGGGGCTCGGACGTGCCTCGGAGCACCCGCCGACCGGGCTATCACGGCTATCAGAACCAGGCCACTGATATGGGCGGAACCGTGCCCTTTATAATATAAACAGCTCATCTGTGCCTATGAAAAGTTTAGAGCTAGGTTGAATTTTTTTTTTTACATACATTTCCATCTCACTAATATTATCAGTGCCAACTACTTAAATAGTATATTGATAAACAACATCATCAAAAGCAAGAGCAAATAGTCATCAGATTCAAACATAGGCTACGTTTAGCTGCCCGGCTGAACTGTGGAAGTAAGACTCAGATGTAGTATTGCCAGCTTCTCGGTCACAAGTACATTGTACAATTGTACAATAACAAGTTTATAGCCTCTTTTGAAAGAATTAACACTCTACGCGAGAAGATGAGCTTCTGGCATTACTTCGTTTTTCTTCAATAGCTGAAGAGCATGTAATTATTAAATAAAAAATTCATAATCTTTATTTTTACTGATGAACTAAATAATAAAAAAATAAGCGGCTAAAAGTCACAAGAACCTAGCAATATTAGGTATAACATTGATAAATTTTACTTTTTCAAAGAAATAACAATGCTGAAATTATTTCTTGAAGGTTGGGACTATCGAATTTACTTTTCCACTTAACTATGCCGTCAACAGCCCTGTCAAACAATATCTTCTGATAAACACACAATCTGTCGTAATACGTTATCTGCGGCACGCGACCAGCCGGCTTGCCGCGAGGTCGCCGGGAGCGGGGTCGGAGACCGGGATAGAAGAGTCATTGGGACGATGCACCGACCTGTGAGAAGACTAACTGGATGCTGCCTGTGTGATGTAAGTTAGGACGTAAGGAAGAGTTTATTGGATATAAAGAGTTTCAAAGCGACTGCTATCTTTTTGGAAAACATCCAAAAAGATGCAGTCGCTAAAAAGCAGTTGAAAAAAAGTATAAAGATAGAGGCTGGCTGTGAAACTGTGCAATATAACTGTGTATGCATGATGCAAAATACCTGTAGAGACAAAGAAATCGGGGAGAGAGAATATCGAAAAACCTACATAATAATTATTATTTAACAAGCCGACGGAATATATAATTCATATAAGCAGTATATGTATCCAGTAGGTAAGTACTTATAACTTTTATTTTGCCTCTTAAGAATTCAGATTCCTATGTGTAAAATGCGTATTTTGCTGTAGATGTATAAATAACCTTATTTTTTTTATAAAGCCCAGTGATTCGACTCACTGATTAACTGCCAAGGCGCCAATGTTATCCAGCAATACTATTCCATAGTAATCCATGCAGCGGCGATATGTCGTGTTTGAATTGAATATTACACAATGAGTGGTCGTTTCATGCGCTCTGTCACGGACCACGATACATTAGTTTTTCAGTAAGTAGTTTTAAAAATCATTGGTTTCCTAGTTTTACAAAACATAAGTAGGTTCAGTACATATACGAGTATAGTGTAGTGCATCAATAGTAGGTATACATGCCGATAGGCTTAGTCTACTGATCTCCAGCTTCTAACGTCTGTGCAAGTTTTCCTCGTTCTATCTTCCCATGGAACAGGACTTCATACATATTGCGACAGTTCAACATTGTCGATAAGTTTCGAGTGCAAAGTCCACGTTGTGACGTAGAAATGAAAGTTGCGATCTCGTCAAAGTCCGCTATGAGTTGCGTCAGCTCGTCGCCATCGCTGCATGATCTCCGTCTAAAGTTCAAGTACAATTGTTCTCATTTACGTTCGTTATTTGTTATGAGTACGTTTTCTGACTGTAAAGTATTGCATTTGGGAAGACGGAGAAATTATATGTTGTGACTATGCCGTCACCAAAGCCGGCAGTAGACTTTGAACCCAACGGGTATTTACAATTTGAACAATACATAATAAAGCAGTAAAATACTTAATTTATATATGTTTATGTCTTAACTACAAATTGCATGATCGTAGGTACTTATGTTATAAAGTTCAACTCCTTGCAAGTCGCGCCATGGCACGAAAATTAATAATAAGATAAACAAGACAGCGCAATATGTAAATTATTAAAAGTGTGTGATGACACCTCAAGTAATGATTTTACGTTTGAATATCTAATCTGGCGATGTAAACAAACGCGACGTAGCTAGGGAAATACGCCACGCGGGTGACGTGAAGAATGGAAATTATCTTTTGAAGTCGGAGGCGGCGCCGCGGACACAAATAGATTGTTTTTAGATCAGTTTACTGGAAACAATATCCGCGCGTCATTGAGATTTTTTGGCTACAAGCTATGAAAGGATGCATTGACGCACACTGACAGAAAAACTCCAAAAGGGCCGAGATTCTGGTTACTGCGAGGAGGTCTGCCGACAAACGCCAAATATTTGGGCGGATAGCGGGAATCGGTGAATGAGTGTGAATGCGCAGGCGCCGGCGCTATCTGCGTCAGCGAGAGCAAACGCCGCGCGATGCCATTCACGCCGCCACAATGCAGCATCCGGTAGTAACAAAACTGATTGCTTTGTTACCCTTATTTCTATCACGGACCGCGATTGTCGGCCGATTTTTCTTAGAAGGTAGCAAACTTAGTTATGTTTAATCTCAAGGCAAGAGTATTATGATTTATTGAACATCGTTGAGCCACAAATAATGCTTTAAAATATTTCAGTTTTAAAAGCTCTATTGTAATTTCAACGTAGACTAAGAGAGTTCCGACGCCGAGGTGTGAGAATGTCTTCGGGAATGTGGTAGATGAAGCATGAGCAATATTTTTCGCATAGTGGTGTTTTTCTAATTCACATCGGAAAGTATTTTTGTTGGAGCTTTTTTCATTAATTTTTTCCACCTCTACGCTCTATCTATTAATATATACGACATATATTACCGATGTAAAATTATGAGTCAAATTTATATTGCGTTGGAACAATCAATCAATCAGTTCGAAAATCTGACGCGCTCTATAATTTTTTTTCCAATTTCAACCCCTACTTTCGACCACCCTCATCATGGAAACAATCAGATTACAGACATATGTACATTTTTAAAAATACGTATTACATGGGTAATATAATTACCTATCTGACACGCTCGAGTATGTCCGTAGAACCGGTTTTTTTTTTACATTTTTTAAAATCTATAGCCGCTCCCCCCACCGATAAAACGGTATGTATTTTACGACATTTTTTTTTCTTCTCATCGCTCTCGACGCTCGAGTAAATCCCAATTTAGCCTCGTGGGCTCCCCTACTATATGTAGAAACGAAAGCACTAGTTAGGTGGCAATGTATGCGTATCTCAACGCATATGCTGCCCTGACGCCTTAGAAACGGCAGTAAACTTACATACATACATATGGTCACGTCTATATCCCTTGTGGGCTAGACAGAGCCAACAGTCTTGAAAAGACTGAATGGCCACATTCAGCTATTTGGCTTAATGATAGAATTGAGATTCAAATAGTGATAGGTTGCTAGCCCATCGCCTAAAAAAGAATTCCAAGTTTTTAAGCCTATCCCTTAGTCGCCTTTTACGAC